>NW_028318991.1:0-25000 GCF_062004578.1 Staurois parvus | reverse complement strand
CTACAAACTATGGTATAAATACTGCAATTTACACCATTTTTCTGCTATACAGCGCTGCGCTAGTTTAACGGACAATTGCGCGGTCATGCAATATGGTACATAAATGAAATTTACATCCTTTTTTTCCCCACAAATTGAACTTTCTTTTGGTGGTATTTGATCGCCTGTGCGGTTTTTATTTTTTGCGCTATAAAAAAAAAGGCTGACAATTTTGAGGAAAAAAAAAAAATATTTTGGACTTTTTGCTATAAAACATGTCCAGTAAAAAAAAAATGCAAAAATCAAATTTAGTCATAAATTTCTGCCAAAATGCATTCTGCGACATGTCTTTGCTAAAAAAACCCCAATACGTGTAAATTAATTGGTTTACGTGAAAGTTATAGCGTTTACAAATGGCGGGAAAGATACTGGGATTTTTAGGGTTTTTTTTATACTAATAATGGCGGCGATCAGGGACTTATGGCAGCGACCAGCGACTTATGGCGGGACTGCGGTGGACATTTTGAGATTGGGGACTACTGACTTGGGGTCACTGATATCCCCAAAAACACTAATACAGTGATCAGTGCAAAAAAAAAACACTGACACTGTACTAATGGCACTGGGGAGGAAGGGGTTAACTTTATTTTGCAGGGAAGGGTTATAGGAGTGAGGGGAGTGTTTTACTAGGGGGCGGGGCTGTGTACTGGGCGGGACAAGGCTGATCGGGAGACAGAAACTGTTCTTTCTCGATCAGCTCATCCTCGAGCTGTCAGGGAAGTGACAGACAGCTACTGCAGCTGTGCTCTCTGTTACTGTTTGCCGCCGATCGCCGGGACATAGCCGCTAAGGAGTGGCTGTGACCCGGCGACTGACATCTGCGGCGGTGATCCACAGGACAAATAGGGCGGAGGCGCGCCTCGCGCGCGCCCCCTATTTGTTTACTAAAACGTGGTTTTGCCTGTGAGTGCCGCCCTGCCGCCGTATATGTACAGTGGCCGGGCGGCATGCAATTAAAAGCCTTCACAGGTTGTTGATTCAGAGATAATTGTGAATGAATTACTGCTCTCACGTGGACGTTTGCTTGCATTCGCATTTATGTGTATGTGTAAAGCGGATCTTCACCCTCGGAGTATAGTTCCTTCCTCTCCACTCCTCCTCCCCTCCTCTACATGAAGAGCAAATTTTTTTTTTTGCTTATTTATTTCAGGTACTTATAAAGTGCCGTCAATTTACGCAGCACTTTACATATATATTGTACATTCACATCAGTCCCTAACCCTCAAGGGGCGTACAATCTAAGGTCCCTAACCCTCAAGGGGCGTACAATCTAAGGTCCCTAACTCGCATTCATACATACACATACTAGGGACAATTTAGACCGGAGCCAATTAACCTACCAGCATGTCTTTGGAGTGTGGGAGGAAACCGGAGTACCCAGAGGAAACCCACGCAGGCACAGGGAGAACATGCAAACTCCAGGCAGGTGGTGCTGTGGTTGGGATTCGAACCCAGGACCCTAGTACTGCCAGGCTTATGTACTTTGTTTTATTTTTAAAGTTCTAACCCGTTCCCACCCCCTTTCCCCTCCCCCCATTGCACTTCACTCTCCTAGGCGAATGACGTGCATTAAGCCTGCTGTGGCTCTTGGGGATATGCACATCACACAGTCACACATCATAGGAGGCACACACTTTCATCGATAGAGGAAGGGGCGGACCTAGCGGCACATTGTGAGGCTCGGCAGCGGAACCTAATGACGTCACATAAGAAGATGGTAGCACGGGACCGAGAAAGGGCAGAATTCTGAGAGGATTCTGCAGGACATCGCTGGATCCACTGGGCAGGTTGTTTGAAATGTTCAAATTTTCAGGTTTGAAAAAAAAAAAAAAAAAACTTTGTCACAGCCGGGTGCCCACACTGGAGATACTGGTGCCAGACGGCTGGTGAAACGGGCTGTGGGGAGGACACCGCGGGATCGTAGGACAGGTGAGACAGGAGACATTGGGGGTGGTGCACATTCTGGGGATCCAAGGAAGCAATATGGCAGCTGAATAGCCACCTGATCACATGCATCCGAGAGCCAATGTCAGGGAATGGGAAGATCGCCGCAGCGATCGAATCTGCACATGCGTAGAATCCTGACAAAACGTACAGGCAGGCAGGCACTAGGACCCAGGCGTGCCTGTCACAAATGACGGGCTAGGCAAGCACTAGGACCCAGGAGTGCCTGTCAGGAGTTGGGTGGACTATTTAAACCCGGCTCTTGCAATGCTCAAGTGCCCTATGGTTTTATCTGTGTTCCTGAGTTCCTGTGAGTAGATTGTTTGTTGCCGAACCTGCCTGACCCTGATTTGCTGTCCGTCTCCTGCTCTGATCCCTGGCTTTGTCTGACCATTCTCCTGCTTAACCCTGTACGTTCTGACCTCCTGCTAACGAACCCGACTTGTGACCTGTTTATCCCTCTGCCTGCTGATTTTGTACTACGCCGCCACCACTGTTACCAACCCGGCCTGCCTGACGCTGCTCCTGTTACCTCCTCACATCAGACTCTCACCTGCTATACACCTCCAACGGTGCTTCTACCACAGCTGGGTGAACCCAAGGGCCGCGACCTGGTCTCGGCCTGCTCCAAATCCATCCCCACCATCAGGGGCCCTGGTGAACAAGCAGGTCGGAGCTTAGATTCCGCGCCTTGGGGGAATCCAGTCTGTGGAGTGCTAGAGGCTACCGCAGTGGGGTCCCTGACAGATCCATACGGCCATGTTAGAGTCTGGAGGAGGACCTTTGCCCTGGGAAGAGATGTGCCAACATCTGGCGGCACTCACACAGGCAGTGAAGACCCTGGAAGAGGGATACAAGCACCTGGAGGGACAGGTCCAGAGCCTGGCCGCACCAACACCCACAACTCCAGGCCCAGTGGGTGCGCCTCCGACCATGGGTGCAGCGGGGTCTGCAGTTGGAGCAGCATTTACCATCTCCCCGCCAGAGCCAAGAGTGCCGACCCCTGAGCGGTTCAGTGGGGACCGAGGGAAGTTCAGGGCCTTCCAAAATTCCTGCCAGCTGTACTTTGACCTGCAACCCCGGACCTTCTCTTCTGAATCAGTGAAGGTAGGATTTGTCATATCCTTGCTGCAGGGGGAGCCCCAGGGATGGGCTCATCGCCTGATGGAGGCCCACCACCCACATTTAAATACTGTCACCACATTCTTTAAGGCGATGGCACAACTGTACGATGACCCGCATCGAGCCGCCTCGGCTGAAGCAGCTCTCTATTCATTACAACAGGGACGCCGGGCAGTGGAGGACTATGCCGCTGAGTTCAGGCAATGGAGTGGAGACACACAGTGGAATGATGCAGCTTTACGCCACCAGTTCCGGTTGGGACTGTCAGAACCATTGAAGGATGAGTTAGCGAGAACAGAAATTCCAGACTCCTTGGAAGGTTTAATCGATCGGGCCATACAGATCGATCGCCGACTGCGGGAAAGGAGACAGGAGAGGTCCAGCCAGGGGCAGAGAACTTCATGGATGATGCCTAGAGTACCAGTCATGCCAAGGGTCAGTGTCGGCAGTCGGAGCTCCGAACCGTCCGAGGGGGCCGAGCCTATGCAACTCGGCCTGATGCGGCCTACTCTTTCTACTGAGGAACGACAGAGGCGTCGAGCCAATAACCTGTGTCTTTACTGCGGAGCAGCGGGTCATATGGTGCGTTCCTGTCCGAAGAAATACTGTAAGTTCTCTTCTATTCCTTTTAATATATCTACTGTATGTGCAGGCAACCCCACTCACTTGGCTGTACCTGTGTCTTTTCAGCTTCCCGGAGGAAGCACACAGGTGATGGCTATCATTGATTCTGGGGCCTGTAGTTGCTTTGTCGATCTCGGTTTCGCTACCCAGCACCAAATACCGTTGCTCGCCAAAGAACACAGGGTGAATATTTTTCTGGCGGATGGGTCTCGGATAAAATCGGGGACGGTAGACCGGGAAACCCCTCCTATACATACCACAGTGGCGGGTTATCACCAGGAGTTTCTCCGCTTGGACGCCATCGCGTCCCCCCTATTTCCAGTTATTCTGGGGCTCCCTTGGCTACGAGCTCACGACCCCCAAATTGACTGGAAGACCGGGTCAATCCAGTTCCACTCACGATACTGTCAGGAACATTGTCTACCTAGGGCATCACTAGATACCCCGGCCTTATTAACTGTAAGCTCCGAGGCCAAGTTAACTCAGATGGTACCTGCAGCTTACCACAAATTCCTAGATGTGTTTAGTCCACGGGGGGCAGAGGTTCTTCCCCCACATCGGGCCTATGATTGCCCCATCGATCTGCTCCCAGGCTCCGAGATTCCTTTTGGCCGCATTTTTCCCTTATCTGAGCGGGAACTAGGGGCTTTAAGAGAATATATTGATGAGAGCCTCCGGAAGGGATTTATCCGCCCTTCCACATCCCCGGCCGGGGCAGGGATTTTCTTTGTTGAAAAGAAGGACGGATCCCTAAGACCGTGTGTTGATTACAGAGACCTCAATAAGATTACTGTCAAAAACCGCTACCCCCTTCCTTTGGTCCCAGAATTATTTCAGAGATTAAGGACGGCATCCATCTTCTCCAAGTTGGACCTCAGGGGTGCCTATAACTTGGTTCGGATACGTGAGGGAGACGAGTGGAAAACAGCGTTTCGCACTCGGTTCGGACATTTTGAATGTCTTGTCATGCCTTTTGGGCTATGTAATGCACCGGCCACCTTCCAGCACTTTGTCAATGACATTTTCAGGGACTTTCTGGATATCTTTGTCATTGTCTATTTGGACGATATCCTGATATTTTCCTCTTCCCTGGAAGCACATCGGGGACATGTTAAGAGTGTGCTGGAACGTCTCCGTCAGCATGGCCTTTATGCGAAAGCCGAGAAATGCTGCTTTGAACAGGAAAGCATTTAATTTCTTGGTTTAATAATCTCCACTACGGGGATCGCTATGGACCCACAAAAAATCTCAGCTATCCTGGAATGGCCTGCCCCCACGGATAAGAAGGGAGTTCAGAGATTTATTGGATTCGCCAATTTTTATAGAAAGTTCATAAAGAACTTCTCAGGCCTGGTAGCGCCCATTACCCAGCTCACCAAGGTAGGAGTTCGTTTCCAATGGACTCCAGCTGCAAAGGTAGCTTTTGACGCATTGAAAAAACTATTTACAACGGCTCCCATTCTGAGCCACCCTGACGCATCCCTACCCTACATACTAGAGGTAGACGCATCAGAAGTGGCTGTTGGAGCAGTATTGTCACAGAGGGTAGGGGCCAAGGAGCTAATGCATCCAGTGGCTTTTTTCTCCAGGAAGCTATCCCCTTCTGAAAGGAACTACGATATTGGGGATAGGGAGTTACTAGCCATTAAGACAGCTCTGGAGGAATGGCGTTATCTGCTAGAGGGGGCCCTACACCCCATTCTGGTCTATACTGACCACAAAAACCTGGAGTATTTAAAAACAGCCAAACGCCTCCGTCCACGCCAGGCCAGATGGGCACTGTTTTTCGCGAGATTTAGTCTTCACATAACGTATCGTCCTGGGTCAAAGAACACTAAGCCTGATGCCCTTTCTCGGATGTTCGCGGATCCTAGGGAGACGCCCCAGCCAGACACCATCCTGCCGGCAGGTAGCTTTCTATTGCTACAGTCAGAACTGCTGTCTAAATTGCAGGAGGCCTCCAACCGGGTTCCTGACCTGCCTGGGGTCTCCCTGCTGAACAAGGAGGGTCTCTTTTGGAGAGGGGAACAGGTCGTGGTACCCAAGGAGGTCCAATCCCTGGTGTTGGGGTTTTGTCATGACCATCCCCTAGCAGGACACTTCGGGATACATAAGACGTTGGAGCTGACACGACGCACATTTTGGTGGCCAAACATGGCCAAGGACTGTGAAGCATATGTGAAATCTTGCCCCGTCTGTAACCGAAACAAACCCACCAGAGACAAGGCCTGGGGCCTATTGAAACCACTGCCAATACCTGACCGACCCTGGAGTATGATCTCGTTAGATTTTATTGTTGACTTGCCACCCTCACGAGACCACACTGTGATCTTTATGGTTGTGGACCGCCTGTCTAAAATGGCCCATTTTCTGCCACTAGCCAAGACACCATCAGCTTCCGAAACAGCCCAAGTATTTATCAAAGAGATTGTGAGGCTGCACGGAGTGCCAACAGAGATTGTCTCGGACCGTGGAGTACAGTTTACTTCCAGATTCTGGAAAGCATTATGTGAGGGGCTGGCGATTAAGTTATCTTTCTCGTCAGCATATCACCCCCAGACAAACGGGCAGACAGAACGAACTAATCAAACGCTTGAGCAATACCTGAGATGCTATACATCTTTCCTGCAGGATGACTGGCTGACACTTCTACCAATGGCAGAATTTGCATATAACAATGCGAATCATTCTGCCACCAACCAATCCCCGTTTTTCGCTAATTATGGGTTTCACCCTACCTTCCTGCCAGTCCTGGTTCCTGAGAACTCAGTCCCAGCGGCCCAGGACACCTTAGAATTCTTCACTGCCAATAACAAGCTACTACAAGAGACAATGGCTAAGGCCCAAGAGGACAGTAAAAGGTTCTGTGACAGGAGGAGAAAGGGAGAATTGGCTATACATCCTGGGGATCGGGTTTGGTTATCAACGGTCAACCTGAAACTGACTTGCCCGTCCAGAAAATTGGCACCCAAGTTTGTAGGGCCCTTTCAGGTAGAACGTAAGATTAACGAAGTAGCGTTTAAATTGACTCTCCCTGAATCCCTCAAGATACACCCAGTCTTCCATGTATCGTTGTTGAAGCCTGTGGTTGCAGACCCCTTTTTAGACCGCAGGTCTAGACCTCCAGAAGCCATAGACATCAATGGGGAGGAGGAATTTGAGGTGGAAGCAATTTTGGATTGTAGGAGGAGGGGTGGTCAGGTACAATATTTAATTAAGTGGAAAGGCTATGGGCCGGAGAAAAACTCGTGGGAACCTGCCCAGAACGTCCATGTCCCCAGATTGATGCGGGAATTCCTACGTAACCAGCCTCAAAGGAGGAATCGGGTGGGCATCCGGAGGCTGCCCGTAAGGGGGGGGCAATGTCAGGGAATGGGAAGATCGCCGCAGCGATCGAATCTGCACATGCGTAGAATCCTGACAAAACGTACAGGCAGGCAGGCACTAGGACCCAGGCGTGCCTGTCACAAATGACGGGCTAGGCAAGCACTAGGACCCAGGAGTGCCTGTCAGGAGTTGGGTGGACTATTTAAACCCGGCTCTTGCAATGCTCAAGTGCCCTATGGTCTTATCTGTGTTCCTGAGTTCCTGTGAGTAGATTGTTTGTTGCCGAACCTGCCTGACCCTGATTTGCTGTCCGTCTCCTGCTCTGATCCCTGGCTTTGTCTGACCATTCTCCTGCTTAACCCTGTACGTTCTGACCTCCTGCTAACGAACCCGGCTTGTGACCTGTTTATCCCTCTGCCTGCTGATTTTGTACTACGCCGCCACCACTGTTACCAACCCGGCCTGCCTGACGCTGCTCCTGTTACCTCCTCACATCAGACTCTCACCTGCTATACACCTCCAACGGTGCTTCTACCACAGCTGGGTGAACCCAGGGGCCGCGACCTGGTCTCGACCTGCTCCAAGTCCATCCCCACCATCAGGGGCCCTGGTGAACAAGCAGGTCGGAGCTTAGATTCCGCGCCTTGGGGGAATCCAGTCTGTGGAGTGCTAGAGGCTACCGCAGTGGGGTCCCTGACAGCCAACAGTCGGCTTGTAACATTTCCACGCATTACCTGCTGCTGCCGACATGAGCCTTACCTCTGCGGCAGTGAAAGGGTTAATAGTTTGTACATCGTATGCCTGAAATTCCGTTCTCCTAAAAGCATTTTCTCCTTTTTCTCTCCTGACAGGACTCGCCATCAATTTCCGTCACTTATACAAGCAAAGGCGCAGGCGTCTGGGGAGTCGGAGAAGGAAGACCGCATAATGTTTTCCATATTTTTGTTTGTTTTATATAGCGGGTGGGAGAAGATTTTTGTTTCATTCCCCAATCTTTCTGCTTCTGGTTCTACTCCTTAGTACATTGTTCAGTCTTCTTACTTTCTGGGACCACAAAGGTCAAAGGGCATTCCTACTGAAAGCTGAACAGTCGAAAGGGATTGGTCAAGTGTAATAAACAATTGTCACTCACCTGTGAGCCACTTATTGACCTCCAAATTAAAAAAAAAAAAATCATTTGTGCCCTTCCACAGTCTGTTGTCCTGCACCATGGTTTGCCCAAAAATGCAGATTACCTCTGCAACCTATGGAGTGTAATATATAATGATTATTTCTAGCATGTGATTTCTGCGCAGGGGGGCAAGAATGACGCGAGAGGCCAGGACTAAATAATAGGAGAGGAAGGGGGCATTTGGAGGAATCAGAATCGCCATTGTTAGGCCTCCTTCACACCATATTTATTTCAGGTACTTATATAGCGCTGTCAATTTACGCAGCGCTTTACATACATTATATATATATATATCATTCACATCAGTCCCTAAGCCTCAAGGGGCATACAATCTAAGGTCCCTAACTCACATTCATACATACATACACATGGATCCAATTCACCTACCAGCATGTCTTTGGAGGGTGGGAGGAAACCGGAGCACCCGGAGGAAACCCACGCAAGCACAGGGAGAACATGCAAACTCCATGCAGGAGGCGCCATGGTCAGGAATCGAACCCATGACCCATTTACTGCAAGGCAGACGTGGTAACCACTAAGCCACTGTGCCACCATATGCGCAGATTCATCAGTTTTCATGCGCGCATCAATGAGTTTTATACACGTTGTAAATTCCTGTGCAGAAAAAAAATCTGCCCGTGATACCACTGTTGTGGAGTGAACAGGACACATAGAGAACATAGTTACATAGTTAGTCTGGCTGAAAAAAAGACAAGTCCATCCAGTTCAACCATTAAAAAAAAAAAAAAAATCTCACAATAATGCCCTCCTGTATTCTCATAAGCAGCCCATTCTCACACGGTGTCAGCTGCTGCCAGAAGGACTTTGACAAACTCAGTGTACCTGCTTTAAATAGTGAGGATGAATTACTGCACAGTGTCTGCAGCTATAGAGGTCAGTGAGGACTTGTTTTTAAACTGTTACATAGTTAGTCTGGCTGAAAAAAAGACAAAGGTCCATCCACATCAGACTAACTATGTAACACTTTAAAAACAAGTCCTCACTGACCTCTATAGCTGCAGACACTGCAGTAATTCATCCTCACTATTTAAAGCAGGTACACTGAGTTTGTCAAAGTCCTTCTGGCAGCAGCTGACACCGTGTGAGAATGGGCTGCTTATGAGAATACAGGAGGGCATTATTGTGAGATTTTTTTTTTTTTTTTAATGGTTGAACTGGATGGACCTTTGTCTTTTTTTCAGCCAACCATTAAAAAAAAAAAAAAAAATCTCACAATAATGCCCTCCTGTATTCTCATAAGCAGCCTATTCTCACAAGGGGTCAGCTGCTGCCAGAAGGACTTTGACAAACTCAGTGTACCTTCTTTAAATAGTGAGGATGAATTACTGCACAGTGTCTGCAGCTATAGAGGTCAGTGAGGACCGTTTTTTAAAGTGTTACATAGTTAGTCTGGCTGAAAAAAAGACAAAAGTCCATCCAGTTCAACCATTAAAAAAAAAGTAATAATCCTACACCCACAGTTGATCCAGAGGAAGGCAAAAAAAAACCCAGCAAAGCACGATCCAATTTGTTTCTGCTGGGAAGAAAATTCCTTCCTGATCCCCCGAGAGACAATCGGATATTCCCTGGATCAACGTCACCTATAAATGTTAGTAGAACAATTGATTTCATTATGCCCTATCAGAACGTGTGCAGAAAAACGGACGTCTCTGCACCATGGTGTGAGCCCTGCAGAGACACTTTTGCCCCCTTTACCCCAGGTTCACACCTAAGCGGTTTCCGCAGCATTTTGCAGAAACGCACAGCAGTCCATTGAACATGATTTTTCTATAGGACACGTTCACATCTCTGCGTTTTCACCCAGTGTGTTTTTTTGCAAAGGGTCAGGGACTTTTTTTTTAATGGAAAAAGTTGCATTTTTGTTCCTATAAACGCTAATGGAAAAGCTGCAGAAGGGCATTTAGTGCGTTTTTGATGCTTTTTGCGTTTTTGAATCTGCCCAGAAACTTGAAATTAAAAAAAAAAAAAAATGAAAACCGCACTACAGAAACAGAGCAAAAGCAAACTGCATAGGTGTGAACCTGACCTTAGGCTGGATTTGCACTTTTGTGATCCTTTGCGGTGTCTTAACTGATGCACTTTAACCCCTTCTCCTCTTTCGATTGGGACCTTTCCCGATCATGTGACACGTCATCACGGTGGTCACGTGATCTCTAAAACCCGTCCCGGCTTCTGAAACTCTTAAAGGGCCGGGAGGCGGGATGGGTTTTAGGGATCATGTGACCTCCGTGACGACGTGTGACATGATCGTGAAAGGTCCCGATCGAAAGAGGAGATTGGGACCTTTCCGTGAGTACCGGACATGTGTGCTGGGAACGCGCAGGGTGCGCGCTCTCGGCACATATGTTTTTTCTTACCTGAACGCAAATGTGCGGCCGCTCGGCGTCTAGGCCCAGACGCCGGGAGGCCGCACATTTGTGTGCTGCCGACATGAAGAGGTTAATGTGCATTGCATTGTGACAGTCCATTTATTACTCTTCATCCGTGCGCCACAACATTTCTTACATACGTTTTTGTGTGCTGAAATTAGTTGTGCTTTTTCCCCCTCTACTGTTCTGTGCGTTAAGCTGCCATTTAGGCCTCATTCACACGGTCACAGAGAGCGGTACACTGCCAAGAATCGGTGTATTTGTGCAGCTGGGATTCTCAGGTGGTAAGAAAACGCTGCACATGTTCGGCCTCAGCCGCATACTCTGAGTTTTGGGTGAAATGCGTCAGTTGGTTGTCTTAGACCAGGGGTGGGAAACTGTGGCCCTCCAGCTGTTGTAGAACTACAAGTCCCATGAGGCATTGCAAAACTGATAGTTACAAGCATGACTCGCAGAGGCATGATGGGACTTGTAGTTCACCAACAGCTGCCCACCCCTGTCTTAGACCATCCTAAGCTACCCCATGCCAGTGCTTTTAGCCCCACCCTCTGGGCTTCGTCGAAGAGGTAGTCTATGATTAAAGTGATATTATAGGCAATTTAAAGAAGAAAAAAAAACCCAAACAAACCTGTCATACCTATCCCCATCCTCCTCTTCTTGGGTCCCCCTCCCTCTGCCAAGTGCCCCCCACAGCAAACTGCTTGAGCCTGAGTAGGCTCACTCCTAGGCCGCTGCTTTCTGTGTCCATTCACACACACACAGCCATGTCTCGGCCATACCCACCCCCCTTCCTTGGCTCACTGGCTGTGATTGACAGCAATGAAAGTCAATGGCTCCTGCTGCTGTCTCCGCCAACGAGGAGGGAGAGTCCCTGGAGAGCCGAGGCTCTCATGCACATCGCTGGATTGAAAAGGGGCTCAGGTAAGTATTTGGTGGGGGTTGAGCCTTTAGAACCACTTGAAGATCAACTCTGAACATGCAGAGGTATGCCAGTACTCAAAGCGGGCACTGGCTGTGCTGGGAGGCCGTCATGTATGTAACCTCACACAGAAATGTATCCCCGGCCTCATTTAGATGTCATCTGGGAAATTCCCGGCCGCAAGCTAAATGTAAACAAAAGGGCCGCGGATGCAGGGGACGTCATTACCAAAATACGGGCAAGCCCCACCATATTTGGGAAATTACATGGTCCTTGTTATTAGGGAGCCTGATGGGGAACTGAGAGACGAGTTCCCCATCCGGTCCACTCCCGGGTGGAGGGACGTGCCAGACGTATCAGAGGCTGTGACCTCGGTAGAGGCTGTTCTTACATCCGGCCATTTGATGAGCCGGACGTGTGTGGCGTCTTCTTAGCGCATGGTTGGAGTGTTCTCTAGATCGCCTTTTGGATGGCCGGCACCCCTTTTGTGGATCACCGAAATGGCAATAACAAGCGCCTCAAGAGGTTGGCATTCACCCGCGTTTGCGTTCAGCTGGGGCCAGCTGCTTCTCCAAGGGACACTTGTCTGTCCCTCATCACCATTCCAAAGACAAGCTGGGAGGTGAATTGGCCCTAGTTCAGTAACACCTCGGTTTACTCATTTAATTTGTTCTGCAGGACTTTTCTTATAGCAAACAATTCGTAAACCGAAATGCCGTTTCCCATAGGAATGCATTGAAAACCAATTAATCCGTTCCAGAGGTCAGAAAAAAAAGCTACTAAAATACCGCATGAGTTATTTTATTAAGTAATGCGGTATTTTACTAGTGACAACCATGTGTTAATGTTTCAGATGTCAGCGGAGTTCCCCACTGACAGCTAAATGTAAATGAATTGCCGGCAATTATAATAATTAAAAAAAACGGCGTGAGGTCCCTCCTCCCATCTATACCAAGCCCTTCGGGTCTCGTGTGGATTTTGAGGGGAACTCTCATGCCTAAAAAAAAATGGTGTGGCGGTCCCCCCCAAAATCCATACCAGACCCGAGGGGCTTGGTATAGATGGGAGGGAGGAACCCAGGCCTTTTTTTTAAATTTATTATGGTGCTGATTTTTAAATGTATTTACCGCTTTTTTTTTTTTTTTTTGTCACTATAGCTCAGAGAATTAGCTGTCACTTTCCCCCTAACTAAAAGAAAATCATTTTATTTATTTCAGGTACTTATATATCGCCGTCAATTTACGCCGCGCTTTACATATATATTGTACATTCACATCAGTCCCTAACCCTCAAGGGGTGTACAATCTAAGGTCCCTAACTCACATTCATACATACACATACTGGGGCCAATTTAGACAGGAGCCAATTCACCTACCAGCATGTCTTTGGCGTGTGGGAGGAAACTGGAGTACCCGGAGGAAACCCACGCAGGCACAGGGAGAACATGCAAACTCCAGGCAGGTGGTGCCATGGTCAGGATTTGAACCAGCGACCCTAAGGGGGGACTCTGATGTAAGGGGATGCTGATGGGAACCCTGATGTAAGGGCGGGTCTCTCATGGGGACCCTGATGTAAGGTAAGTCTCTGATGAGGACCCTGATGTAAGGTAAGTCTCTGATGAGGACCCTGATGTAAGAGGATGCTGATGTGTGTGTAGCACTGCGTTAATTGACAGCGCTATATAGGTGCCTGTAGTAAATTTAAAAAAAAAAATAGATAAAAAATCACCTGTAACTACATAGTTAGTCTGGCTGAAAAAAGACAAAAGTCCATCCAGTTAAACCAGAGAAAGAAAAAAAAAAAAGTTATAATCCTATACCCACAGCTGATCCAGAGGCAGACAAAAAAAAACAGCAAAGCTTGCTCCTGCAGGGAAAAAAATAATTTTTTGATTCCCCGAGAGGCAATCGGATATTCCCTGGATCAACCTGACCTATAAATGTTATATCCAGTTATATTCTTTCCTCATAGCTGAGCTCCTCCATGCCTCTTATCAGTTTGGTTGCCCTTCTCTGTACTTTCTCCAGTTCCCCAATGTTCTTTTTGTGAACTGAATTGGTGCTCAAAACTGAACTTTATATTCCAGATGAGGTCTTACTAATCATTTGTACCGGGGGGGGGGGGGGGGAATGATATCTCTCTCTCTGGAGTCTATACCTCTCCTAATACAAGAGAGGATTTTGCTCGCTTTAGATCCCGCAGCTTGGCATTGCATGCCATTATTAAGCTTGTGGTCTACCAGAACTTCCAGATCCTTCTCCACCATTGACCCCCCCCCCAGATCCTTCTCCATTGATTCCCCCAGTTGTACCCCCCCCCAATATGTATGAGGCATGCCTATTCTTAGCTCCCCAGTGCAGAACCTTACATTTATCAACATTAAACCTCATTGGCCCCATAGTCCCCCAATTACACAGAGCATTGAAGTCGGCTTGTAAATTGGAGACATCCTGTAAGGACGTTATTCCACGGCACAGTTTGGTGTCATCTGCAAAGACTGAAATGGGATTTATAATCTCAGACCCGATATTGTTTATAAATATATTAAAAAGTAAGAGTCCCAACACTGAACCTTGGGGTACCCCACTGACACCCCTAGACCATTCAGAGTATGAATCATTACCCACTACTCTCTGAATACGAACTTTTAGTCAGTTTTCTATTCATTTACATTCAGATTTTTCCAGCCTGTAGACTTTACCTTACACATTAGCTGTGTGTGGGGAACTGTGCCAAACGCTTTTGCAAAATCCAAGTATACCACGTCGACCACCACCCCTCTGTCCAAGTATACCACGTCCACCACCACCCCTCTGTCCAAGTATACCACGTCCACCGCCACCCCTCTGTCCAAGTATACCACATCCAATGCCACCCCTCTGTCCAAGTATACCACGTCCACCGCCACCCCTCTGTCCAAGTATACCACGTCCACCACCACCCCTCTTTCCAAGTACTCCACTGCCACCCCTCTGTTCAAGTATACCGCGTCCACCGCCACACCTCTGTCCAAGTATACCGCGTCCACCGCCACCTCTCTGTCCAAGTATACCACGTGCACCGCCACCCCTCTGTCCCAGTATACCACGTCCACCGCCACCCCTCTGTCCCAGTATACCAGGTCCACCGCCACCCCTCTGTCCAAGTATACCACGTGCACCGCCACCCCTCTGCCCAAGTATACCACGTGCACCGCCACCCCTCTGTCCACGTATACCGCGTCCACCGCCACCCCTCTGTCCAAGTATACCACGTGCACCACCACCCCTCTGTCCCAGTATACCACGTGCACCGCCACCCCTCTGTCCCAGTATACCACGTGCACCGCCACCCCTCTGTCCCAGTATACCACGTGCACCGCCACCCCTCTGTCCCAGTATACCACGTCCACCGCCACCCCCCTGTCCAAGTATACCAGGTCCACCGCCACCCCTCTGTCCAAGTATACCACGTTTACCGCCACCCCCCTGTCCAAGTATACCGCGTCCACCGCCACCCCTCTGTCCAATTATACCGCGTCCACCGCCACCCCTCTGTACTCGATGTGCAGTGACACACTTACAGCCGCAGCATCTGTCAGCCTGTCATTGACTTGTACTGGCTGCCGGTGGCTGAACCCAAACTTCTGTGAATCCCGGACGCAATAATATGCCGATTGCTAGCGGAGTCCAGCCTTCTGTGTGACCAAAGCCTTCCAATAAATGGTGTTGACCATAGAATGGGCTCATTACTATAATGCACAAGTCAGAATGAGCCCTAAGGGTCTGTTCACACTTGACTCAAAATGCTGCCGCTTAACAAATGCACATATAGCGGTAATAGGTGTATTTGACTCACATGTAACACTCGTTAAAAATGATACCCTAAACACCCTATGTGCGTTATTGGTGCGTTTGAGGCACGTTAAAACCGCACCACAAATGCCTATAATACAACGTAACGTTAATGCACCGCAAAGGCCTGTCAGCGTGTTTGTGGAGCGTTACCATAGGCTTGAATGGGAGGCATTGAAAGACTTCGAACTCCTCCAGACTCAACATCAGGCTTCACGTTTGAAGCAATGCTAACGCTTTGTTTAGCTAACGTGAACGGCACTGTGGGCTGTCCATAGTATCATTTGCCTAGAAGCAGTAAAGGGTTACTAAACCCCGGACCCCGCATTCACTATATCCGCTCTCCCCGGACCCCGCATTCACTATATCCGCTCTCCCTGGACCCCGCATTCACTATATCCGCTCTCCCCGGACCCCGCATTCACTGTATCCGCTCTCCCCGGACCCCGCATTCACTATATCCGCTCTCCCCGGACCCCGCATTCACTATATCCGCTCTCCCCGGACCCCGCAATCACTATATCCGCTCTCCTCGGACCCCGCATTCACTATATCCGTTCGCCCCGGACCCCGCATTCACTGTATCCGCTCACCGGACCCCGCATTCACTATATCCGCTCTCCCCGGACCACGCATTCACTATATCCGCTTTCCCCAGACCCCGCAATCACTATATCCGCTCTCCCCGGACCCCGCATTCACTATATCCGCTCTCCCCGGACCCCGCATTCACTGTATCCGTTCACCGGACCCCGCATTCACTGTATCCGCTCTCCCCGGACCCCGCATTCACTGTATCCGCTCTCCCCGGACCCTGCATTCACTGTATCCGCTCTCCCCAAACCCCGCATTCACTGTATCCGCTCTCCCCGAACCCCGCATTCACTGTATCCGCTCTCCCCAGACCCCGCATTCACTGTATCCGCTCTCCCCGGACCCTGCATTCACTATATCCACTCTCCCTGGACCCTGCATTCACTATATCCGCTCTCCCCGGACCCCGCATTCACTATATCCGCTCTCCCCGGACCCCGCATTCACTGTATCCGCTCACCGGACCCCGCATTCACTATATCCGCTCTCCCCGGACCCCGCATTCACTGTATCCGCTCTCCCCGGACCCCGCATTCACTGCATCCGCTCTCCCCAAACCCCACATTCACTGTATCCGCTCTCCCCGAACCCCGCATTCACTGTATCCGCTCTCCCCAGACCCCGCATTCACTGTATCCGCTCTCCCCGGACCCTGCATTCACTATATCCACTCTCCCAGGGCCCCGCATTCACTATATCTGCTCTCCCCGGACCCCGCATTCACTATATCCGCTCTCCCCGGACCCTGCATTCACTATATCCACTCTCCCAGGGCCCCGCATTCACTATATCTGCTCTCCCCGGACCCCGCATTCACTATATCCGGTCTCCCCGAACCCCGCATTCACTGTATCCGCTCTCCCCAGACCCCGCATTCACTGTATCCGCTCTCCCCGGACCCTGCATTCACTGTATCCGCTCTCCCCGAACCCCGCATTCACTGTATCCGCTCTCCCCGAAACCCGCAATCACTGTATCCGCTCTCCCCGAACCCCGCATTCACTATATCCGCTCTCCCCGGACCCTGTATTCACTATCTCTGGTCTCCCACAGTACACACAACATGGAAATGCAATTATTTTAGTAAATATAAACTGCTAAATACCTCTTCTCACCAGCAGTATATAGCAGTCTTGTGACTTCTATCAGTGTCCAGCAGAGCACTGGTTAAAGCTTGTAGGAGTTTTCATTCTCCCAATTGTCCTATGAGGCTGCATAACTCATGACCCTCTTGTCTGGACAGTGCTGATTGGCCCTGTGCTGACCACATGCAATCTCCCCAAAAAAAAACCCTCAAGCAATACACACCAAACTGAGCATGTGCTATCAGAAGATGGATTAGGGACAGTGTAGGATCAGAGAAGACAGGATCAAACAGCCTTTTTACACAATGCTGAGGATTAACCCCTTAGGTTCCACAGTGAGTATAACAAGCATGCTTTACTGCATCTACAGACTGATTGTACTGTTGTGGGTATAGTAACACTTTAATGGTTTTAAAGTGATTTTAAACCATTTTTTTTTTTACTTACCAGTTCTGTGTAATGGTTGCACACAGAGCAGCCCCGAGCCTCCTCTTCTAGGGTCCATCATTATCTTTGACTCCTACAAGCACTTGCCAACCAGCTGTAGTACATATAGAAGCCAAACTAATTTGGTCTATTCTGGTATAGGGGTGCACAGCACATCCCCCCCCCCCCCGAAACACACACACCCCCCCGCTGTATCCACTGGACACAGCAAATCGCGGATCCTGGCACTCGCCGCCTGCTGATCATGTGATCGATATGCAATCACAAAATCAGTGTCAACAGAGCTGTTCTGAATGCATTCATTCATAACATCTGTGGTTCCTAGACTGTGAATGGCCCACAGCTGTCACATGGTGCCAGGGCCGATCACAGCGCTTTGTACCATATGATTAGCTGTAGCCAATCACCGATCACTAGTGAGCACAGCAGTCATGTATGTAACCGATTCATGACAGTTGAAAAGTTTGCTGTTCCAATGATCTTCATTCTTGCAAGAACACTTATTGTTATCTCACATATATATTGTTATTATAGCTAAATTGACCCCCCTAACTCCTCCCACAGTTTTACACTACATAGACAGTAACATACTGAAACGTGCGGATTGTTCCCGATTGGTGTGCTATTACTTTGTGGAACGTTTCGCCGAACGGTTCACGAAATATCGCCATTTTTGTGGTGAACTTTTCCCATAGGAATGAATGGCAGAATGTTCAAAACTAGAGTGGGAGCTGAAAGATCAGGACATGATTTCTAAACTGCCATCACTCCCTCATTTTCAAGCCCACCTACACAAATCGTATATCAAAACGTTCAGCTATCCCTGCTGCCACTAAAAATGTCCATGGCTAAGCCATAGTCCTGATAGTTTTCACAATATGACCATTTGTTTGCAGCTCACGCCGACCATTGACATTCATTGAAACTCCACTCTAGCCACCTCAAATTTGAAGGGCAATTTCTAAACTGCGACTGTGCCGTCATTTGTAATATTTCAGAGACATGCTATACATCAAAATGTAGGTCTGGGTCTTGTGATTCTCACAATATCTTTGGTGTAGGAGTTATACTTTTTAAACTACAACCGTTTGAAGATGGCAACCGCCAGTGAAGTGAGCAAGTTGGAGCAGTTTGTTTTTAACCGCTCTTCTCTGCCCTTGCTGTAGAGTGAGTTGCCATAGGAACCCAGGTGTGTGATCAGGCAGCAGAGTGACAAAAGAGGGAGTGTGAGCTGAAAAATAAAAGTTGAAATACATTTCTCACTCTATCAAGCTTGCCATGTGCACTTTTTAAATTTGATCAATCAATTGGTTAGTGTAATGTTCACTATCTTTACTCACTCCAAATACTCCACACAGTTACTCTGCCCACTCCATAAAGTTACTCCGCCCACTCCAACCACACAACAGTTACTCCGCCCACTCCAACCACACAACAGTTACTCCGCCCACTCCAACCACACAACAGTTACTCCAGCCACTCCAACCACACAACAGTTACTCCGCCCACTCCAACCACACAACAGTTACTCCGCCCACTCCAACCACACAACAGTTACTCCAGCCACTCCAACCACACAACAGTTACTCCAGCCACTCCAACCACACAACAGTTACTCCGCCCACTCCAACCACACAACAGTTACTCCGCCCACTCCAACCACACAACAGTTACTCCGCCCACTCCAACCACACAACAGTTACTCCGCCCACTCCAACCACACAACAGTTACTCCGCCCACTCCAACCACACAACAGTTATTCCAGCCACTCCAACCACACAACAGTTACTCCAGCCACTCCAACCACACAACAGTTACTCCAGCCACTCCAACCACACAAAAGTTACTCCAGCCACTCCAACCACACAACAGTTACTCCAGCCACTCCAACCACACAACAGTTACTCCGCCCACTCCACCCAGTTACTCCACCCACTCCAATTGCAGACTACTGGTGGAGGCAAGAACACTTCACACAATTTCCCCAGAAATTTTAGCTTTTCTAGTTTAGTATTGTCCTCCAAATTTAATATGGTTTCTGTGGCTTCATTCCACATCTGTCAGAATTTTGCCCAGTAAATACAAATTTAAGTCCTCGCGCACACTGGACGTTTTCAGAAGGCTGGTAACGTTAACGGTGTAAAGTCACGTTAAAAATGTGTGTTTTTCAGCTTTTTTAAGCATTTTTGCATTAGCATTTAGCGGAGTTTTGCCACATTTGCATTTTTAAAAAAAAAAAAAATTTTTTTTTTGGTCAAAAAAGTCCAAAAAACACAAGTTTGCGGCAGTTTACAGCGTTTTGCCACATTTTTCAGCATTTAGAGCATTTTTACAGCTAAAAATCTTCTCTAGAAGCCCGCTAGTCCTGGGTTTTCTTTCCAGCCAAAACAAAACGTTGATTACAGTCTATGTGTGTATGGACACATAGGATAACATGCCGGGGATGGACACATAGGATAACATGCCGGGGATGGACACATAGGATAACATGGGGGGGATGGACACATAGGAGAACATGCCGGGGATGGACACATAGGAGAACATGCCGGGGATGGACACCTGGGATAACATGGGGGGGATGGACACATAGGATAACATGCCAGGGATGGACACATAGGAGAACATGCCGGGGACGGACACATGGGATAACATGCCGAGGACGGACACATGGGATAACATGCCGGGGATGGACACATAGGATAACATGCCAGGGATGGACACATAGGATAACATGCTGGGGGGTTTACTGGCTGTAGAAAAAAATGTCAAATGCCAAAAACAGCCGCTGTAAAAACGTCCCGTGTGCGTGAGGACTAAAGCTGAACTCCAAGTACCAAAAACCCATTTAAATATATTCCTACCCATACAAGATGTAAATCTACTTTGAGTGCACCCAATGCCTTTGCACACCAAATTGCATGGCTCCTGTGGACAATGGGGCTATTTACTAAAACTGGAGAGTGCAAAATCTGGTGCAGCTCTGCATAGTAACCAATCAGCTTCCAGGTTTTAGGGCTCATGTACCCTGCAGCTGATAAACTCACGTTTAGGAACTTTTCTGCATTTTTTTCAGCAGCCCCTGAATTCTCCCTAATGTTTTCCTATGTGTCCATGTACACATCGTTGTTTACAGGCAGTTGAGTTTCCAGTTGTTTTTTTTAATGCACCAAACTTGCGTTCAGGAGTAGATTTTATCAGCATTTCAAATGCCAAATGCTTGTAAACGTATGTAAACGCATTTAACCGCGTTTGCGTTTAGAAGCGTTTTTTTTAACTGTTCCATATCCAGATGCTGTCCAGAGCTTTTTTTCATCATCAGAAATGCATGCAAAGTGTTTTCCATGTATTCAAATGGACCCGGTACACCAGCGCAGTCAGTTCCAGGTTTTGCGTGAAGGAAAAAAATGGTAGAACGTGCCGCATTATGCTCATGATGGGATCCATAGTGAAGACAACCAGAAAAGACCGGTCATCTCAACACATACTGCTCTCTCTGCTTCTGCTCTCTCTATTTCTTCTAAAATGTCTGAAATAGTTAATTTTTTACTATTTTTCAGTGCATTCTGGGCATTTTGGAAGGTCTCCTGAAGTTATCTTAACCGCATGCTGCCCAACCACTGTACATATACGGCGGCAGGGCGGCACTCACAGGCAAAACCACGTTTTAAAATGTGTGTTTTGTAAACAAATAGGGGGCGCGCGCGAGGCGCGCTGCCGCCCTATTTGTCCTGTGGATCACCGCCGCAGATGTCAGTTGCCGGGTCACAGCCGCTCATTAGCGGCTATGTCCCGGCGATCGGCGGTAAACGGTGACAGAGAGCACAGCTGCAGTAGCTGTGCTGTCTGTCACCTCTCTGTCAGCTCGAGGATGAGCTGATCGAGAAAGAATAGTTTCTCTTTCTCGATCAGCCTTGTCCCGCCCAGTACACACCCCACCCCGCCCCCTAGTAAAACACTCCCCTCACTCCTATAACCCTTCCCTGCAAAATAAAGTTAACCCCTTCCTCCCCATTGCCATTAGTACAGTGTCAGTTTTTATTATTTTTGCACTGATCACTGTATTAGTGTTTTTGGGGATGTCAGTGACCCCAAGTCAGTACCCCCCAATGTCAGAATGTCCGCCGCAGTCCCGCCATAAGTCGCTGGTCGCTGCCATAAGTCCCTGATCGCCGCCATTATTAGTATAAAAAAAACCCTAAAAATTCCAGTATCTTTCCCGCCATTTGTAAACGCTATAACTTTCACGTAAACCAATTAATTTACACGTATTGTTTTTTTTTTTTAGCAAAGACATGTCACAGAATGCATTTTGGCAGAAACTTATGACTAAATTTGATTTTTGCATTTTTTTTTTACTGGACATGTTTTATAGCAAAAAGTCCAAAATATTGTTTTTTTTTCCTCAAAATTGTCAGACTTTTTTTTTTATAGCGCAAAAAATAAAAACCGCACAGGCGATCAAATACCACCGAAAGAAAGCTCAATTTGTGGGGAAAAAAAGGATGTAAATTTCATTTATGTACCATATTGCATGACCGCGCAATTGTCCGTTAAACTAGCGCAGTGCTGTATAGCAGAAAAATGGCGTAAATTGCAGTATCTATACCATAGTTTGTAGACGCTATAACTTCCACACAAAGCAATCAATATACACTTATTGGGATTTTTTTTTACCAAAAACATAGAGCAGAATACATTTTGGCCTAAATTTATAACCAACTTTGAGTTTACTATATATTTTTTTATAGCTGAAAATAAAAAATATTGTTTTTCTTCAAAATTTTTGGCTTTTTTTGTTTATAGCGTGAAAAATAAAAAGCGCACAGGTGATCAAATTACACCGAAAGAAAGCTCTATTTGTGTGAAAAAAAGGACGTAAATTTTGTTTGGGTGCAGCATTGCATGACCGCGCAATTATCAGTTGAATTAGTGCAGCGCCGAGTAGCAAAAAGAGGCGTGGTCATTAAGAGGGGTAAATCCTCAGGAGGGCAAGTGGTTAAAAAAACGCTTCTAAACGCAAACGCACATAAACGCGGTATGCAAACGCAGCTAACAGACATTTTTTAACCTACGTTTTCCAGCAGTCAGTTTCCATCGTTCAGAAGTGTTTTCCAGATTCCCCCGTGTACATGGGGCCTTATTGTCAAAGCTTAACTGAACAAGCTGAAGTCAGAAGCTGATTGGCCGCCATGCTCAGCTGCACCAGATTGTAAGTGCTCCAGTTTTAATAAATCTAAATGTCTGCTTATCCCAAAGTTCAACCCATTAATCAGGAATTTCCCAAAATTCAAACTGTGAATGACCAGCATAACGGTTCGAATTTGGAAAAATCCAAACCCATATTAGCCACCTCCCGCCCGCCATATAGTAGTATGACGGGCGCAAGGTGGTTCTCTCGTTCTGGGATGACGTCCTCCCATTCTCACTGCGCATGCGCGGCTCAGGGAGCGCGCAGCGTGGCGATCGGCGGTGCGCTGTGTCCTTCAGACACAGCGGATCACCGATCACGGAAAGAGCCGAAGATGTCGGCTCAGTCATGTGATCAGCTGTGTCCAATCACAGCTGATCACATGTAAACAGGGAAATGTCGGTTATCGGCATTTCTCTCCTCTCGAGCTGTCACGCTGACAGAGGAGAGGAGAGCCAGAAATCGGCTTTCCGCGGGGGGGGGGGGGGGGACGACATGTACACTGATCATCAGTGTGCCCTGATGATCAATGTAGCCCCAGCAGTGCCACCTGTCAGTGTCCGCCAGTGCCCATCAGTGCCACATCAGTGCTCCATATCAGTGCCCATCTGAGCTGCCTTTCAGTGTCACCCGTCAATGCCACCTATCAGTGCCAGTCAGTGCTGCCTATTAGTGTGCATCAGTGCCTGTCAGTGCCGCCTAACAGTGCCAGTCAGTGCCGCCTAACAGCGCCAGTCAGTGCCGCCTATCAGTGCCATGTATCAGTGCTGCCTTTCAGCGCCCATCAGTGATGCCTGTCAATACCCATCAGTGCCACCTACCAGTGCCTCCTCATCAGTGCCACCTATTAGTGTCAATTAGTGCAGCCTATCAGTGCCCATCACTGCAGCCTCATTAGTACACATCATTGAAGGAGAAAAATAACTTATTTACAAAATTTTATAACAAAATTTTCAGTGGTTTTTGGTTTGTTTAAGAAAAAATAAAAAACCCAGCGGTGATTAAATACCACCAAAATAAAGCTCTATTTGTCACAAAACAAAATGATAAAAATTTCATATGGGTACAGTGTTGCATGACTGCGCAATTGTCATTCAAAGTGCAACAGCGCTGAAAGCTGGAAATTGGCCTGGGCAGGAAGGGGGTAGAAGTGCCCGGTAGGCAGGAAGGGGGTAGAAGTGTCCTGTAGGCAAGAAGGGGGTAGAAGTGCCCTGTAGGCAGGAAGGGGGTAGAAGTGCGCTGCAGGCAGGATGGGGGTAGAAGTGTCCTGTAGGCAGGAAGGGGGTAGAAGTGCCCTGTAGGCAGGAAGGGGGTAGAAGTGCCCGGTAGGCAGGAAGGGGGTAGAAGTGTCCTATAGGCAGGAAGGGGGTAGAAGTGTCCTGTAGGCAGGAAGGGGGTAGAAGTGTCCTGTAGGCAGGAAGGGGGTAGAAGTGTCCTGTAGGCAGGAAGGGGGTAGAAGTGCCCGGTAGGCAGGAAGGGGGTAGAAGTGCCCGGTAGGCAGGAAGGGGGTAGAAGTGCCCAGTAGGCAGGAAGGGGGTAGAAGTGTCCTGTAGGCAGGAAGGGGGTACAAGTGCCCGGTAGGCAGGAAGGGGGTAGAAGTGCCCGGTAGGTAGGAAGGGGGTAGAAGTGCCCGGTAGGCAGGAAGGGGGTAGAAGTGTCCTGTAGGCAGGAAGGGGGTAGAAGTGCCCGGTAGGCAGGAAGGGGGTAGAAGTGTCCTGTAGGCAGGAAGGGGGTAGAAGTGCCCGGTAGGCAGGAAGGGGGTAGAAGTGCCCTGTAGGCAGGAAGGGGGTAGAAGTGCCCTGTAGGCAGGAAGGGGGTATAGGTGTCCTGTAGGCAGGAAGGGGGTAGAAGTGCCCTGTAGGCAGGAAGGGGGTAGAAGTGCCCGGTAGGCAGGAAGGGGGTAGAAGTGTCCTGTAGGCAGGAAGGGGGTAGAAGTGCCCGGTAGGCAGGAAGGGGGTAGAAGTGCCCTGTAGGCAGGAAGGGGGTAGAAGTGCCCTGTAGGCAGGAAGGGGGTATAGGTGTCCTGTAGGCAGGAAGGGGGTAGAAGTGCCCGGTAGGCAGGAAGGGGGTAGAAGTGCCCGTTAGGCAGGAAGGGGGTAGAAGTGCCCGGTAGGCAGGAAGGGGGTAGAAGTGCCCTGTAGGCAGGAAGGGGGTAGAAGTGCCCGGTAGGCAGGAAGGGGGTAGAAGTGCCCGGTAGGCAGGAAGGGGGTATAGGTGTCCTGTAGGCGAGGGGTTAATAACACAACATTACCACCTTGAGGTTTCTTGAATTTCGATTCTATACTTGTATATATGGAGAGGCGGCACCAGCTACTT
>NW_028318989.1:1292500-1416817 GCF_062004578.1 Staurois parvus | reverse complement strand
ATGGCGTCCCATCTCTCCCCCCCCGATGGCGTCCCATCTCTCCCCCCCCCCGATGGCGTCCCATCTCTCCCCCCCCCGATGGCGTCCCATCTCTCCCCCCCCCCCGATGGCGTCCCATCTCCTCCCCCCCCCCCGATGGCGTCCCATCTCTCCCCCCCCCGATGGCGTCCCATCTCTCCCCCCCCCGATGGCGTCCCATCTCTCCCCCCCCATGGCGTCCCATCTCTCCCCCCCCCATGGCGTCCCATCTCTCCCCCGATGGCGTCCAACAACGCAACTAGCAAGGAGATGGCTGCTTGATAATCAGCGCTTGTTCCAGCCCCAAGCACTTGTCAGTATCAGCCTCCCGTCCATCTGCACTCCTCTTCCTGACACTTGTCCTGGCGGACAGAACGCTGAAAAAAAAGTCAGAGTTCTTCTTTTAAAGGGTTCATGTACACTGTATCTGATAAACTGACGTTCAGCGGTATTTTCAGCAGCCCCTGAACTCTCCCTAATGTTTTCCTATGTGTCCATGTACACATCTTCGCTTACAGGCAGTTGAGTTTACGCACGCATTCGGATCATGCATGCGCCTTCATCAGCCCATCTGACATGCGTTCGGATCATGCATGCTCCTTCATCAGCCCATCTGACACGCGTTCGGATCATGCATGCTCCTTCATCAGCCCATCTGACACGCGTTCAGAGCATGCATGCTCCTTCATCAGGCCATCTACATGCGTTCTGAGCATGCATGCGCCTTCATCAGCCCATCTGACATGCGTTCGGATCATGCATGCTCCTTCATCAGCCCATCTGACACGCGTTCGGATCATGCATGCTCCTTCATCAGCCCATCTGACACGCGTTCAGAGCATGCATGCTCCTTCATCAGCCCATCTCGCATGCGTTCGGAGCACGAATGCTCCTTTATCAGGCCATCTGACACACGTTCAGAGCATGCATGCTCCTTCGTCAGCCCATCTACATGCGTTCGGAGCATACATGCTCCTTCATCAGCCCATCTACATGCGTTCGGAGCATGCATGCTCCTTCATCAGCCCATCTGACACGCGTTCGGATCATGCATGCTCCTTCGTCAGCCCATCTGGCATGCGTTCGGATCATGCATGCTCCTTCATCAGCCCATCTACATGCGTTGGGAGCATGCATGCTCCTTCATCAGCCCATCTGACATGCGTTCGGATCATGCATGCTCCTTCATCAGGCCACCTGACACGCGTTCGGATCATGCATGCTCCTTCATCAGGCCACCTGACACGCGTTCTGAGCATGAATGCTCCTTCATCAGGCCATCATGATGGCTTGATGAAGGAGCATGCATGCTCCAAACGCGTGCCATGACAACTGATGATGTACCTGGAGCTGACGTTACTCCCGCCCGCCCTGAGGATCCACACCGACCAGGAAGTACTGGGAACCACCAGCACAGCCAAAGACAGTGCATTGGAGACCTGCCTGCATCGGGACCGGCCAGGAGTTGCACAGCGGCTGACACCAAATTCAAAAAGCTCTCATTTGACTTCTACTATTGTGAGTTGCCAATTTTGCGCTTATATTGCTGCACTTAGATGGCGCTCCTGCTCTTTTTTTTTTTTTCCAACGGGACAAATGACATTATGTTCAAATGTGTGCATACAGCGAGCTTCTCTGTTCAGCTGATTGTCACTAATGACTGCCCATGTGACAAAGCCAACACATGGAAAGCAACACCAACAAGCCTTTCAGAAGCAGGGGGCAAAAATCCTAAACTCAAACAACTAAACCAGCTAGACTCCGGTTCACACTGTAGCATTGTGGGAACGTGTACAAGAAGAACAGCAACACCGGTACCCCGCACTACTTGTGATGTCAGTTATTCTGTGGGCAGCACAGTGGCTAAGTGGTTAGCACTTCCGCTTGGCAGTACTAGGGTCGTTGGTTCGAATCCCAACCACGGCAGAACCTGCCTGGAGTATGCATGTTCTCCCTGTGCCTGCGTGGGTTTCCTCCAGGTACTCCGGTTTCCTCCCACGCTCCAAAGACATGCTGGTAGGTGAATTGCCTCCTGTCTAAATTGTCCCTAGTATGTGTATGTATGAATGTGAGTTAGGGACCTTAGACTGTACACCCCTTGAGGGTTAGGGACTGATGTGAATGTACAATATATATGTAAAGTGCTGCGTAAATTGATGGCGCTATATAAGTACCTGAAATAAATACAATTCTGAATGGCACCCCAACATACCTTGCAGATGGAGGTTTGCCGCACCGCAAGCAACACACAATCCCTGGAATTCATAAACTGTCACTGAGAAAGTGCCTCTCGTGTTCTAACAGTGGTGCAGCAAGTGCCAAATCCATGGACCTGTCTGGAACTTGGACCTGAGTTTGGGGGCATTCGCAAAATCTGCCTCCGGTTAGGTTCACACCTATGCAGGTTGCGTTTGAGCCATTTCTGCATTGCATTTTGACGCGTTTTGCACTTTCTTAATTTTAAAACTTTTCTTATCGCTAGGCAGATTTAAAACACAAAACGCACAACTTTTGCGGTCAAAAAAGTCCCCGACCCTTTCCAAAAAATGTACCGGGTGAAAACGCGGAGATGTGAACATGTCTCATAGGAAATCATATTAAATGGACTGCTGTGCGTTTCTGCAAAATGCTGCGAAAATTGCATAGGTGTGAACCTAGGCCAGGGGTAGGCAACCTGCGGCTCTCTCCAGCTGTTGTAGGACTACAAGTTCCATCATGCCTCTCTGCAAGTCATAGCTGTAACTGTCAGTTTTGTAATGTTGCAATGCCTCATGGGAAATGTAGTTCCCCAACAGAGAGCCGCAGGTTGCCTACCCTGGCCTAGGGGCAGCCAGTACGCCAAAAGAGAGCGGATCCTAATTTTAACATAGGAACGGTCAGTGTTTTATTGTGAATCTGGCACAAAGGCGCACGGCTTGTTGTCACAACCAAAACTCACAAATGCGTCATCAAGTTGGCATCAAAAAAGTGGTGTAGCAGCCAGGGGCGGACTGACCATTTGGAAACTCGGGCACTGCCCGAGGGCCCGGGGTCAGTAGGGGGCCCCATGAGATGCCCCCGGTACCTTTTGCATAGGCTTTTTTGAGTTTGGGCAAGGACACAGGGGCCCCATGATCCCCTATTGCCCGGGGGCCCCATGAGTTGTCAGTCCGCCCCTGGTAGCAGCTTTACTGAATCCCTTCCCTTCCCCCCATGAGCTACAGGTCCAATTTTTGACCCCTTTGAATGGGCTGCCTAATGTAACGCATGTTGGGAAGAAAAAAAAAAAAGGTGTGCGCTTTACACGCATTATATATGAACTGTAATTTGTGAGCCTTAGTCTGAAACCTGCCCCAGGGCTCCAGTAACAGATCATGTGACAGATGACTCATCATGTGACTCTGCCTGTTATACATCTTCACGTGTCTGATGGGCTCTGCGTGTGGAGGAGATGAACGTTTTATTGTGCAACCAACAGAGAAAAAATTGTACATAAAGTCAATGACTTCCCGTAAGTTCTGCCCCAAGGACACCTTCACACCGGAAGTGCTGGGCAGCAATTGTCTATGAGTCCCTACACAAGAACCATCTTATAGAAGTCCTACGGCTTCAGTCCCTACAGAAGAACCATCTTCCATACGTCCTACAGCTTCAGTCCCTACACAAGAACCATCTTATAGAAGTCCTACGGCTTCAGTCCCTACACAAGAACCATCTTCCATACGTTCTACGGCTTCAGTCCCTACACAAGAACCATCTTCCATACGTCCTACAGCTTCAGTCCCTACACAAGAACCATCTTATAGAAGTCCTACGGCTTCAGTCCCTACAGAAGAACCATCTTCCATACGTCCTACAGCTTCAGTCCCTACACAAGAACCATCTTATAGAAGTCCTACGGCTTCAGTCCCTACACAAAAACCATCTTCCATACATTCTACGGCTTCAGTCCCTACACAAGAACCATCTTCCATACATTCTACGGCTTCAGTCCCTACACAAGAACCATCTTCCATACGTCCTATGGCTTCAGTCCCTAAACAAGAACCATCTTATAGAAGTCCTACGGCTTCAGTCCCTACACAAGAACCATCTTATAGAAGTCCTACGGCTTCAGTCCCTACACAAGAACCATCTTATAGAAGTCATACGGCTTCAGTCCCTACACAAGAACCATCTTATAGAAGTCATACGGCTTCAGTCCACACAAGAACCATCTTCCATAAGTCCTATGGCTTCAGTCCCTACACAAGAACCATCTTCCAGACGTCCTACAGCTTCAGTCCCTACACAAGAACCATCTTTTAGAAGTCCTATGGCTTCAGTCCCTACACAAGAAGCATCTTCCATATGTCCTACGGCTTCAGTCCCTACACAAGAACCATCTTCCATACGTTCTACGGCTTTAGTCCCTACACAAGAACCATCTTATAGAAGTCCTACGGCTTCAGTCCCTACACAAGAACCATCTTCCATACATTCTACGGCTTCAGTCCCTACACAAGAACCATCTTCCATACATCCTACGACTTCAGTCCCTACACAAGAACCATCTTATAGAAGTCCTACGGCTTCAGTCCCTACACAAGAACCATCTTATAGAAGTCCTACGGCTTCAGTCCCTACACAAGAACCATCTTATAGAAGTCATACGGCTTCAGTCCCTACACAAGAACCATCTTATAGAAGTCATACGGCTTCAGTCCACACAAGAACCATCTTATAGAAGTCCTACGGCTTCAGTCCCTACACAAGAACCATCTTTTAGAAGTCCTACGGCTTCAGTCCTTACACAAGAACCATCTTCCATAAGTCCTATGGCTTCAGTCCCTACACAAGAAGCATCTTCCATACGTCCTACGGCTTCAGTCCCTACACAAGAACCATCTTCCATACGTTCTACGGCTTCAGTCCCTACACAAGAACCATCTTCCAGACGTCCTACAGCTTCAGTCCCTACACAAGAACCATCTTTTAGAAGTCCTATGGCTTCAGTCCCTACACAAGAAGCATCTTCCATACGTCCTACGGCTTCAGTCCCTACACAAGAACCATCTTCCATACGTTCTACGGCTTCAGTCCCTACACAAGAACCATCTTCCAGACGTCCTACAGCTTCAGTCCCTACACAAGAACCATCTTCCATAAGTCCTATGGCTTCAGTCCCTACACAAGAAGCATCTTCCATACGTCCTACGGCTTCAGTCCCTACACAAGAACCATCTTCCATACGTTCTACGGCTTCAGTCCCTACACAAGAACCATCTTCCATAAGTTCTACGGCTTCAGTCGCTACACAAGAACCATCTTCCATACGTTCTACGGCTTTAGTCCTTACACAAGAACCATCTTCCATACGTTCTACGGCTTCAGTCCCTACACAAGAACAATCTTCCATACGTTCTACGGCTTCAGTCCCTACACAAGAACAATCTTCCATACGTTCTACGGCTTCAGTCCCTACACAAGAACCATCTTCCATAAGTTCTACGGCTTCAGTCCCTACACAAGAACCATCTTCCATACGTTCTACGGCTTCAGTCCCTACACAAGAACCATCTTCCATACGTTCTACGGCTTCAGTCCCTACACAAGAACCATCTTCCAGACGTCCTACAGCTTCAGTCCCTACACAAGAACCATCTTCCATAAGTCCTATGGCTTCAGTCCCTACACAAGAACCATCTTCCATACATTCTACAGCTTCAGTCCCTGCATAAGAACCATCTCCTATACGTCCTATGGCTTCAGTCCCTACACAAGAACCATCTTCCATACGTCCTACGGCTTCAGTCCCTACACAAGAAAGTTCTAGGAAGTTCCAGAATGCTCCAGAAAGTTCTAGGAAGTTTCAGAAAATTCCAGAAAGTCCGGAACAGAACCACCAACAGCTTGTGGAGTACCATGCTGCTTTAGGGCCGGTTCACACCATAGAACTGCAGTCCAGATGCATTCTGGATACATTTCCGCATGCACGTTTTTTACACATTTTCGGCACTTTCTGGTGCACTTTTGATGCTTTTCAGTTCATTTTTCCCCCTTTTTCTTCAATTTAAATAGGAACATGTGCATTCAAGGGTGTTTTTGATGCGTTCCAGTATGATCTCTTACTGCATTCCAGTAGAATTCTGGAAAAATGCTTTTTTTTCTGCAACCAGAACGCACTAGAACTGCAAGCACTGGTGTGAACTATGACACTGACAACCATGTAACCTTCTGTGCGTTTTGGATGCAGAAAAGAAGCAGCTGAAACGCATGTAGTGTGACCTGGCCCTTAATGAGAAGGCCTGATATATTAAAGGGAATACAAAATGCTTTTTTTGCATCCCAGCCAGCAGATGGCGCTCTAGCCTACTTTTCGTGCTTTCAGCCTTAGTTCCTTTTTAGCCATGCTGGGGTTTCTGCTGGACAAAAGGAGTCCCAGAGATTTCCCGAAGATTTTGTGAAGCGAGCTGAACTTTTCATGACAGCAGAGAGCGGCAGAACAGGAAAGCATTCAATTATTATTTTTTTTTTTCAAATAGCACCAGAGCCGCTATGCAGTCCATACTGTATATATCAAATTGGCTGAACGGAAAACAAAAATTGACAGAACTAACCACCCAATACAGACGGAACACACACAATGCAGCTGTCATCCTTCCTGGGCAGGTCTGAATATAATCAAACAATCGCATTACAGGCAGTGAATGGCTGACTAATTGGCATACAAGGTGTGGCCCTTGCTAGAAGGAGAAAAAATACTGGAAGAAAAGCTATTGGAGTGACCAATCAGATGTCATCTGAGGGAAGTCTTCTGCAAATCCGCTATACATACACGCATCCAATAGGCTCCAAGTTCCATCAGTGGAATCAGAAAAATTTGAATATATAACATGTCAATAATACCGCTGACAGCAAGCTATATAAAATGAACACAACGAATGACATGGGACCGGTCACCGGAGGAGGACGAACATTCACAGACATATTCTAAACACTCAAATTACCAATATAGTCATGAATGGAAGGAAGATACTTCAAGAAGGGGGGGGGGGGTAATAGAAGTGGCAGATGTTTATATTGACCCTTTATTGTGGGGGATGAGGGTGGGGGTAGATTGTGTTGGGGGGGGGGGGGGGGGGGAGTACAGAGGGGACAGGTGGTGGTGGGGGGGGATGTAGTACAGAGAACACAGGTGATGGTGGGGGGGATGTAGTACAGAGAACACAGGTGATGGAGGGGGAAGGGGGTGAGGAAGTTAGAGAAGGAGGGGGATAGCAGGGATGGGGTAGGTAGTGGGGGGAGGTGGATAGCAGGGATGGGGTAGGTAGTGGGGGGAGGTGGATAGCAGGGATGGGGTAGGTAGTGGGGGGAGGTGGATAGCAGGGATGGGGTTGATAGTGGGGGGAGGTGGATAACAGGGATGGGGTAGGTAGTGGGGGGAGGTGGATAGCAGATATGGGGTTGATAGTGGGGGGAGGTGGATAGCAGGGATGGGGTAGGTAGTGGGGGGAGGGGGATAGCAGGGATGGGGTAGGGGGGGATAGCAGGGATGGGGTAGGGGGGGGGGATAGCAGGGATGGGGTGGGGGGGGGGATAGCAGGGATGGGGTAGGGGGGGGGATAGCAGGGATGGGGGCGGGTAGGGGGGGAGGGGGATAGCAGGGATGGGGGCGGGTAGGGGGGGAGGGGGATAGCAGGGATGGGGGGGGGGAGGGGGATAGCAGGGATGGGGTTGATAGTGGGGGGAGGTGGATAACAGGGATGGGGTAGGTAGTGGGGGGAGGTGGATAGCAGGGATGGGGTTGATAGTGGGGGGAGGTGGATAGCAGGGATGGGGTAGGTAGTGGGGGGAGGGGGATAGCAGGGATGGGGTAGGTAGTGGGGGGAGGGGGATAGCAGGGATGGGGTAGGTAGTGGGGGGAGGGGGATAGCAGGGATGGGGTAGGGGGGGATAGCAGGGATGGGGTAGGGGGGGGGATAGCAGGGATGGGGTAGGGGGGGGGATAGCAGGGATGGGGGGGGGATAGCAGGGATGGGGGGGGGGATAGCAGGGATGGGGGGGGGGATAGCAGGGATGGGGGGGGGGATAGCAGGGATGGGGGGGGATAGCAGGGATGGGGGGGGGGATAGCAGGGATGGGGGCGGGTAGGGGGGGGGGATAGCAGGGATGGGGGCGGGTAGGGGGGGGGGGATAGCAGGGATGGGGGCGGGTGGGGGATAGCAGGGATGGGGGTGGGTGGATAGCAGGGCGGGAAGGGGGTGGATAGCAGGGCGGGAAGGGGGGGGATAGCAGGGCTGGGGTAGGTAGTGGGGGGAGGTGGATAGCAGGGCTGGGGTAGGTAGTGGGGGGAGGTGGATAGCAGGGATGGGGTAGAGGTGGATAGCAGGGATGGGGTAGGGGGGGATAGCAGGGCTGGGGGCGGAAAGGGGGGATAGCGGGGGGGTAGCAGGGATGGGGGGGGAATAGCAGGTGGGTAGAAAGGGAAGGGGATAGCAGGGATGGGGTAGGTAGTGGTGGTGGGGGGGGGGGAAGTAGTTAGAAGGGGATGGTGGGGATGAGGTAGGTGGTGGGTAGAGAGGGAGGGGGATAGCAGGGATGGGGTAGTTAGAGGGGGATATTGGGGGTGGGGAGGAGGTAGGTAGTGGGGGGGTGATAGCAGGGATGGGGTAGTTAGCGGGGGAGGGTGGTGATGAGGGAGGGGGATAGCAGGGATGGGGTAGATAGAGGGGGATGATGGGGATAGTGGGGGTAGGTAGAGGGGGGATAGTAAGGGTAGGTAGAGGGGGATGATGGGGATAGTGGGGGTAGGTAGAGGGGGATGGGGTAGGTAGAGGGGGGGGATGATGGTGGGGGTAGGTAGAGGGGTGTATTGGTGCTCCTAGAGGTAATGTAGGGGGTGTGAGTAGGAGGGGCGGCTCCTGTAACTTCCTCCCCGGTGCAGCAGCAGAAGGGAGACTGGTGTGCAGCACAGCCCCGGGAAGGGGGTGTCGGTAGGTGTCCCTGTCCCCAGGGATGACACTTACCTCCCCGCTCCGCTCCGGGCTCTGCCGGCTCCTCTTCGCCCGGTTTCCTTCCTCCTCTCTATTTCCGGGTCTCCGAAGCTCAGCAGCTCCCCCCGCCGGCACTCGGCTGCCAGCGCCGCCCCCTCCTGCCATCCGACTACACGTCCCAGCGTGCCCTGCGAGCTGTCAGTGTGGAGGGGGAGGGGCTGTGATGTGTGGGAGGGGATTGTCCTGCTGTGTTGGAGAGCGGGATCGGGGAATGTTCCTCGTCGCCCATCGGACATGTGTCCGGGGAGGGTGTTGTGATGATACAATCTAATGTGAGGTTTCTTCAGTCATGAACACAAGCTGCATGTATGAGGGGATTTCACTTCCGGTCCCCAGAGTGACTGTGGGGGGGATGGGGTGTCCAGGCCCTCCTATTCCCTCTGTACGGTGGCTGTGCCCCTCATATTGTAAAGCGCTCCATGTAGATCCTGCCTAGTCCGGGCACACCAATGTAAAACACTGCAGGGAGGGGCCTTGCCCTCTATGTATAAGCAGTGGGCTCTCTGCAGAGGTCTGGCAGCCCCATACTCAGTCAGGACCAGACCTACCCAATCAGGAAAGCTCAGGCTATCTGCTGATTGGACAGCTCTGGCTATGACCTAGTGGGGGCGGGTTGGACCTTTGCAGAGAGACCACTGCTTCCATACAAAGAGCAAGGGTCCTTCTTTGCAGTATCATTGGTTTGCATGAACGTTATATTTGCTACAAACTGTGGGAATACTGGAATGTATGTTTATTTTTTATACTAGTAATGGTGGTGATCAGAGACTTATAGTGGGACTGTGATAGTGCGGCGGGCAATCTGACACTAACTGACACTTTGTGTGAACTGCCTGACACTGACATCACCAGTGACACCAATACAGTGATCAGTGCTAATACTATAGACCGTCACTGTATTAATGACACTGGCTGGGAAGTGGTTAACATCTAGGGGCAATGAAAGGGTTAACTGTGTGCCGAACAATGTGTACCGTGTGTAGTATGTGCTGCTTTTACTAAGCCATGTGCGTGTTTTTCCTCCCTGCTTTGCAGAGGGAGAAAAAACAGACACATCGCTACTGTCTGTACTTAGCTCTGTGTTGTTTGTCAACACAGAGCTCTGTTCTGCCATTTGCTCAGCCGATCAGCAGGTTCCGACCATAAATCAGTGGCCGGGACCTTCTGATCGGCTTGTACTGTAGTGAATGGAGTGTAGTGCACAGATGGGGTGGCAGGAGTGCGTGCGCTCCCCCTTACCCGGTAATGCCAGTTCACATACATGTACGTGATCGAGGGCAGAAGAGCCGCTTGGTCCGCAGTATATCTGCATGGGCTGGTTGGCCACTGGTTAACATATCTAGTTCAATCAAGACAAGTGAAGTTCATATGACAAGTTTGTTTTTATGTGATTTTCTAGAATGTTTGGTATATAAATGTAGCACTACCCTTGTAAGGGCCACTGGATTTGTTTTGGGTCCCCCTATGCTATGTGTGGCCAGGCAATACGCATTTTCCACACTTGGAGTCAGTAAATAGTCCTTGAGCTGGTTTTATTTGTTCTTATTAAAGTGGAGCTCCACCCAAAAGGGGAAGTTCCGCTTTAAGGACTGCTGCCCCGCTCCCCATTAAGGTTTGGCACCTTTGGGGGGCGGGGAGCGCATACCCAAATTTGACAGGTACCGGCTCCCAATTGCGGTCGGATCGCCTAGGCGATCGGAAATGGAAGGTGTCCTCTCTCTTTCCCTCCCCGAAGTCTTGTGGGACACGTGACAGGTCCCAGAAGACTACAGGACCATATATGAAGTGCAGCGCTACTTGCGCATGCGCATTGGGTACCCGGATGTGAAGCCGCAAGCTATCACAGCCGGGTGCCCAAACTGAAAATGGCGGCCTCCTGGAATCCAGGACGGCCGATGAAACAGGCTGCGGGGGACACACCCAGAAACGAGGGACAGGTAAGTGGCTGTTTTTTAAAAGTCAGTAGCTACAGTTTTTGTAGATACTGACTTTTATTTTTTGACAGGATGAGTGGAACTCCACTTTGAGGGATTGGATGGGGTCTAGGGGTATATGGGATGCTCAAGGAACTGTAAAACCTGAGGATGAACTTCTTAGCAACAAAAACTGTACAAAAATGAGGATCAGAAAAATAGCACTGTCTCTTTAAGGAGCACTGAAGTCCTCTTGATGTACCTCCTCAGACCCCAGGTAAATCCTCCTCTTCACCCAGCTGCACTGAGGGTATCCCTGGGCATGGGGTCCAAAGAGCTAACAGTGAAGTAGTCCCAGATAAGAACTAGTTGGGTCCTACACCCGACCGCCTTCTCCCCTTATCTCGCCCAGGGGTGTAGGAGTCCTCACACTGTCCTGTCCTGTTAGTGTGGTGGGTTTGTAGCTGTTTTCAGGTCTTACTGCTGCACAGGTTGTCTTCCCTAAGAGACGGTTGTACAGTGGAGATCCTCCTTTCCAGCAACCAGCCTGTATTTAGGCCTTCTCCTTGGGGCCCCCTCCCAGGCTCCATACTCCAGCCTTCCTCTCAGTTCATCTTCCACCCAACACTGCACACTGCTCCCCAGGCTCTGTCATGGCCAAGGTCCTTCAAACATGCAGATCTGGGCCTCCTCCCCTCCTGTTCCAGAAAGTTCTCTAGAAGGATGGCAGGGCTTCAGAAGCCCTGACCTGTAGAACCAACCAGCCTGTCCTGAGGTGAACTCATTCCCAGGCGGACTCATCCAAGGATGCTACTCAGCCTCTATCTAACAAAAATCCTATCTAACTAACCTAGAGTGTAGCAGTCATGCACACAGAGATGGACGCGGTCATCCATTTTACTCCAAACCCCTCCATTTTGTATCTCTCCCAAATCAGATTCCTCCGATATCCCCCCTCCCTCTCTGTTGAGTGACATGTGGTCTGGATGATGACAGAGATCACAGGCAGCAAACTCATTGGGAGGGCGTCATGGTTATAAATCCCACAACTAGCTGGTGCCCCTCTGTCTGCAAGAATCTTGCTGGAGAAGGGATCGTAAAGCCATAAACCGAGTCCTCACTGAGCTTCACAAGACATTCCAGGGAGTCGTAAACCAGACTTACATTTTAAAACCCAAATTCCTTTCTGTTATCTCTTTGTTGTGGTATTGCTCTCTGTATATGTATATATATATTGGCTACATCTTTTTTTTGTAAATATTTTTATTGCACCCTTTTGATCTTTTGGTAATAAATCTTACTTTCTGAAAGTGTTGAACTGTTTCTAAAGATCTTTAATGCAAACTAAGAATCCCTGCCTCTGAAAAGCGCTACTGTGGGTGTGTTTTAAACTTCGGTATATCTCTGCCTGCGGTGACAGTGGTATACCGACGATTATTCAAACATCATAGTGTTATTGCTGATATTGCTGAGTTTCCTCTTTCTCTGTACAAAAAGGAGGTGGTGGCAGTGTGAAGGGTTAATTGCGTAATTAACCTGACCCAGAAACGATCGCTCCCAGGCTGCCGGCACACAGGTTGTGGTCCATTAGCTGGAATATCTTTGTGCAGGGTGCAGCTGGGCGTGGCATTGTTACGCACGTGACAGCGCGGTTTTAGATTGGCTAGTCCTTCGGTCACGAGTTTGGTGAGAAGGGCTGGGGTCTGACGCCGTCGCAAGAGGACGTTACATCAACATATGAATATTTAGATAGTTTTGTCATCATTATGACTGTTTTATGTTTATTCTTGAAGCCCTGATGAAGGGGGAGTGGTGTTGCCACTGAAACGCATTGGAATTTTTATATGACTTTTTTTACAAACAATTAAACTTATCTTGGACTCTCATCCAGTTTTTTGGCCTGGTGCTCCTTCTATGATTAGCATCTATGTCAGTTTTTTTGTTTTAGTTTCCTTTGTTGCTGCTGGGAAGGTTTTCCTATTCATATCTTGTTCTGGATTCACTACCCAACATGAAATGAAATCTCTCCAAACTGTGTGAAAATCTAACACTTTCACACTTCCTACAAAACTAAAAATGAAGATGTTTTGGCTTTAAATATGTTTTAGCTTACAGTAATGCCATGCTAACACTTTTGTTTGTATAAATAATTATGAGCAAGTTACGGAAGGATCACAATTTTAATTGGCTGATCCTCCCTTTGAGGATCTGTAATAGCAATTTTGGAAAACCAGGGAACTCCGGACACGGACTTGAGGAAAACAAGCTATTTGTTAAAACAGCGCTGAGTGACTCAGCCAAGCTCATGCCTGCAAAGCCGAATGACTTGTATCTAGTTCTTACAAGCGTATATACCAATGATTACATCACAATGCATATTTTCCTCTTTCACTTTCTATACATTCAAGAGACTTTCTAAACTCTGCAGAATATAAGGCCCCATGTACACGGGACACTTCTGAACGATGGAAACTGACTGCTGGAAAACGTAGGTTAAAAAACATCTGTTTAGGAACGTTTGCATACCGCGTTTATGAGCGTTTGCTGTTTAGAAGCGTTTTGTCAAAGATAACCTCAGGAGACCTTCCAAAATGTCCAGAATGCACTGAAAAACAGTAAAAAATTAACTATTTCAGACATTTTGAGAGAAATAGAGAGAGCAGAAGCAGAGAGCGCAGTATGTGTTGAGATTAGCTGTCTTTTTTTGTTGTGGTGTTTGGATGTGTTCCAGCTCATTTCTGTGCAGACATTATTGCAGCAGTGTCTAACATATTTTATTTCATGCGAAACCTCAAAGTATGGTGTACCGGGTCCATTTGAGTACCGGGAAAACGCTTTGCATGCATTTTTCACGATGAAAAAAGGCTCTGGACAGCATCTGGAAATGGAAGAGTTAAAAAAAAATTTCCAAACGCAAACGTTTAGAAATGCGTTTAGCCGCGTTTACAAGCACTTGGCTTTTAAAATGCTGATAAAATCTACTCCTGAACACAAGTTTGGTGCGTTCAAAAAAACGACTGTAAACTCAACTGCCTGTAAACAACTGTAAACGATGATGTGTACATGGACACATAGGAAAACATTAGGGAGAGTTCAGGGGCTGCTGAAAAAAATGCAGAAAAGCTCCTAAATGTCAGTTTATCAGCTGCAGTGTACATGGAGCCTAAGCTTGAATAGCAGCTGCAGATAATGCAGGCCATAGACCATGGGCGGACTGACCATTTGGAAACGAGGGCCCGGGGTCAGTAGGGGGCCCCATGAGATGCCCCTGGCACCTTTTTAATATGCTTTTTTGAGTTTGGGCAAGGACAAAGGGGACCCATGAGTCCACACATGAGTGGATGAGGATACAGGGACCCCATGATCCCCTATTGTCCGGGGGCCCCATGAGTTGTCAGTCCGCCCCTGCCATAGACGGTTCGTTTATCGGCCAATACTTTTGTCCGAAAGAATAATCGGCTGATATTCGCACCGTTAGTGGGGCAATATCGTTGGCCAATTTTCACGGTTCCTCCTCATTTCTTTTATTGGTCATGTTGGAAAATTTACGAAAAACAGCCAATTTTCGTAATCATTGGTGGCAACAGACTGATTTTTCGTTTTTTCGGCTGAAAATTCGGCTGATAAACGAACCGTCTATGGCCTGCATTAGGGTACTAGCTACAGACCGGTACACATTACTCACAGGAAATAAGGGAGGGGGGCAGTGAGCTGAAAACCTTGCAAACAGAGGCTACTAGAAGTGTTAGAGTTTAAAGGGAAACTCTACCATATCTGGGTACTGCTACAGATCTTAGGCATTTTCCTCGACATTTGGTCACATGACTGGCACAGTAGGGAACTTGCAGCAAATTTCTCCATGAAAGACAAATGTTGCAGCAGTTCTGTTACTCTGAATTTATCAGGCTCAGCGAGACAGTTTCTGTAGGTATTCAAAATACAATGCATTGTGGTATTATTAGCTCCTATAACAATCATTCCGCATCCTACATGCTTTTCCTTTAACAACTTTTATGATTAAACTGCTAATCGCCGTTCAGAATTGGGCGGTAATTACAGTGGGAACACAATGGATTTGCCGAGGTTGAATCAAGGCTAGTTCTTCAAGGCTAGGGAAGTTCTTCATACTGATGGCTGTGAGACATTGACAGGCATTGTACATGTTCCTGAAAGCTAGTTTACTCACAATGCAGTCTCGGAGGACCATGGTGCACTTCATTCCGCCTAGTCAATTAAAAGCCAAGGTAACAGCGATCAACTGTAAAACCAGAATAGGGAAAAAAGGACTTTTTATGGAGCTGGCCAAATTTCATATAATGGTAGGGAACCGAATGCAAGTTCCGTAGTCACCAAAGTCTAGCACTTGAGTTTACCATAAAGAGAAATTGGGTTTGTCAGTCTTTCTCAAGCACGGTTCTGTGGGACCACCAGTGTACCTCCAGGGGCTGCCAGGAGAACCTTGATTAGTGAGCAGAAGCAGAATGATCTCCTGACTGATGCCATCTGCATAGTTCCACCATAGACTACCAATGTAAGGTGGACCCTTGTTTTATGGATCACCATGTAAGGGGGCCCTTCCTCTACTGATCACCAGTGTAAGGGGCACCCAACATTGGGGGAGTCTTCTACTGATCACCAATGTAAGGGGGCCCTTCCCCTACTGATCACCAGTGTAAGGGGCACCCAACATTGGGGGAGTCTTCTACTGATCACCAATGTAAGGGGGCCCTTCCTCTACTGATCACCAGTGTAAGGGGGGGGGGGGTCATTTTTACTGACTATCAATGTGGGGAAGGGGGGTCTTCTTCTACTAATCACCAATGTAAGGGGAATCTTTCTCTATTGACGACCAACATTGGGGGAGCCTTCTTCAACTGATCACCAATGTAAGGGGGCCCTTCCTCTACTGATCACCAGTGTAAGGGGGCACACAGAATTGGGGGAGCCTTCTTCTACTGATCACCAATGTAAGGGGGCCCTTCCTCTACTGAGTATCAATTTGGGGAAGGGGGGTCTTCTTCTACTAATCACCAATGTAAGGGGGATCCTTCTCTATTGATGACCAACATTGGGGGAGCCTTCTTCAACTGATCACCAATGTAAGGGGGCCCTTCCTCTATTGATCACCAGTGTAAGGGGGGGGTCATTTCTACTGACTATCAATGTGGGGAAGGGGGGTCTTCTTCTACTAATCATCAATGTAAGGGGGATACCTCTCTATTGACGACCAACATTGGGGGAGCCTTCTTCAACTTATCACCAATGTAAGGGGGCCCTTCCTCTACTGATCACCAGTGTAAGGGGGGGGGGTCATTGCTACTGACTATCAATGTGGGGAAGGGGGGTCTTCTTCTACTAATCACCAATGTAAGGGGAATACTTCTCTATTGACGACCAACATTGGGGGAGCCTTCTTCAACTGATCACCAATGTAAGGGGGCCCTTCCTCTACTGATCACCAGTGTAAGGGGTGTCATTTCTACTGACTATCAATGTTGGGAAGGGCGGGCTTCTTCTACTAATCACTAATGTAAGGGGGATCCTTCTCTACTGACGCCCAACATTGGGGGAGACTTCTTTTACTGATCACCAATGTAAGGGGGCCCTTCCTCTACTGACCACCAGTGTAAGGGGGGTCATTTCTACTGACTATCAATGTTGGGAAGGGGGGTCTTCTACTAATCACTAATGTAAGGGGAATCCTTCTCTATTGACGACCAACAATGGGGGAGCCTTCTTCAACTGATCACCAATGTAAGGGGCCCCTTCCTCTACTGACCACCAGTGTAAGGGGTGTCATTTCTACTGACCATCAATGTTGGGAAGGGGGGGCTTCTTCTACTAATCACCAATGTGATCACTAATCACCATGTAAGGGGGATCCTTCTCTACTGACGCCCAACATTGGGGGAGCCTTCTTCTACTGATCACCAATGTAGGGAGGGTCCTTCTCTACTGAAGACCAATGTTGACGGAGCCTTCCTCTACTTTTCACAAATGTAAGGAGGGTCCTTCTCTACTAAAGAACAATGTTGTCGGAAGCTTCCTCTACTTTTCACAAATGTAAGGGGTGTCCTCTACCGAAGATCAATGTTGGGGGAGCTTTCGCCTACTGATCATCAAGGTGGGGGGGATCCTTCTCTGATGACGATCAACATTGGGGGAGCCTTCTGCAACTGAAGATCAGTGTTGAGGGGAGCCTTCCTCGACTGATCACCAATCTTAGGGGTCCTTCTCTACTGACAACCAATGTTGGGGGGAGCCTTCTACTGATGATCAATGTGGGGGGGGGGCTTCTGTACTGATTATTAATCTAAGAAAGGCCCTTCCTATATTTATTACCAAAGTATGAGGGACCTTGCCTGCAACTATTGATGTCCGGGAGCCCTTCAACTGCTGATCACCAATGTCAGGTGGACCCATCTTGCACTCATCAGCAATGCAGGAGGGCAACAACATTTTCACTATCCACATGTGTAGCCAACCAGTTTCTGGGCCTTGAGCATGCCCTCTTCATCAGGGCTTGAGGTGTTTGATGCAAATCAAAAATAAACTCTGGGGTTGTAAGGGTACCAGTTAAAAGTGTATTGATAGCAGGCATGCAACTGTTAAACTGAATAAATATTTGTTGGACTCAAACTTTCAGGTGTGGCACTTTCTATTTCTTCTGGTTCTTATCTGAAGAGGTCTTTGAGAACCTTGTGTATATAGGAGCTGCCTGCCCAGTGTAAACTCACGCCCATCCACCAACTGACCCTGTGGATTTTCACCTATTGTGGAGATCCAGTGCCACCCACTCACTTTTCTGTTTCCATTGTGCCTCTTATTCTTAGAAGTTTAAATTCAGAATGACTGTATTACCTAAAATGCTGTCCTATAGAGCAGGGGAGTGTTAAAGGACAACTAAACCCAAGAACAAAAATTGGATATATTTCAGCTTACAGTCCTCAGATGTGATGGTTGCAATAGTTTAAATTTTTTTTCCAAACATAACATTTTCAGCAAATAGCTATTGATCTTGTCAAAAATGTGTCCTTTTCACTTCCCATGAGCTGCACTTAAAAATTTCTTTCTTCCCAGGCATGGTCTGTAAAATACCAATCACCCTGCCCCACATGTAATCGAGATGAGGAGATACAGATACAGTGGATATTAAAAGTCTACACACCCCTGTTAAAATGTCAGGTTTCTGTGATGTAAACAAATGAGACAAAGATAAATCATTTCAGAACTTTTTCCACCTTTAATGTGACCTATAAACTGTACAACTCAATTGAAAAACAAACTGAAATCTTTTAGGGGGAAGGTGAGTAAACATAAAAAAAACTACAATAATGTGGTTGCATAAGTGTGCACACCCTCTTATAACTGGGGATGTAGCTGTGTTCAGAATTAAGCAATCACATTCAAAATCATGTTAAATAGGAGTAAGTATACACTTGCCATCATTTAAAGTGCCTCTGATTAACCCCAAATAAAGTTCAGATGTTCTAGTAGGTAATTCCTGACATTTTCTTAGTTTAGTCGCATCCTACAGCAAAAGCCATGGAGAGCTTCCAAAGCATCAGAGGGATCTCGTTGTTAAAAGGTGTAAGGGAAAATGGAGCAGCCATTTCTAGATATAAATATGAAATACATTTGGCACTCCAGTTCTACCTCCAGCTCCGCAGCATTCACACCACCTATTGTCTACAAGATTATTATCACAGCCTTTGAAGACCTGTTAAACCCAAAGGACAATGGAAGTAACAATAACATTTGGATAACTATTCGCATCTCAATGAGTTACACCAAAGACACAGATGACTCTTCAAAGAAAGATCAGATAGCTAGGTACCACCCACTGTAGAGCATATAAATTGTATTAGAAAGCCTTAGTTAGATAGAGCATTTCTTTGAATCCAACACCATGTATTGTTCTGCTCTCCCTGCATGGAGGTCTAGCTACATGCTTGTATAATAAACATCTACTTTCAATCCGGCTTCAGCAGTCAAAATGTTACTGAAACCCATGAGTTTTGGGTTTCCCCGTCAATTTGGTCCTTCGAGCCGGAAAGGGAAACTCTACAGACATCGTTTAGACACAGAAGGACAGCACAACCTGGGAAGTCATCTCTGCTGGCAGTGGTAAGCTAACTTTCTGCTTACTATGATTTCCCCTTGTGCTGTGCCTTTGTATGTAAAGTCGATGTTGTGGAAAAGTACCCTTTCCAAGAACCTTGACTGTTGAGTTTTTTTCTTTTCTTTTTTTTACTTTCCATACTATGTTACTTATTACTGTCCTTTTGCATGAATGTGTTCTGCTGAACGATTTGCCCTATTTCAGGTGCAATGTGTGGTTAGGTAGGATCTCTGCAGTTCCTGTTACCGGGCGACTGGGCAGGTCAGGGATCGGGTCTTCTGACTCAAAATATCTTGAGGTATGACTGATAAGGTACTAAGTGTGGTGGGGCCATGTGGTCCATTGCCATGGGTGACAGGCTGCTTAAAAAACAGCACTGCTTGAAACATTAGTACCAGTTTTGATTGATGAAGCTTTCTTTTTTTTTTTTCTCTCTCTTCTGCGTGGCTCTCCATAAAGTCACACCATAAGTAGAGGAACTGTCTTTTTTATTCTACAGCAGTGTCTATAAACTGATGTGGAAGACTTTTTAGGGAAACAAAGCTGTCAGATACTATACTTTCTCTAAAAAGTTCTATAATCTTTTCCTATAGAAATTTTGGTTGCTTTGGTTGTACTGTACTGATCTCTTTACGCGCGGCCATGTGTTATACATATAAGTGGACTGTCTCTCTTTTTGTAGAAAGAAGTACTTATTTTTTTACATTCCTGAATTACTCTGTATAACTGAATCCCCTCAGCCTATGTGACTGAGGTGTCCCTGTTCAGTCTGTGTGGCTGATTTATTCATAGTATAGTCTGGTATATATCCTTGGCCAGGATTGGGGGCCAGATATACGGTTCCTGCTATTATCTAGGTATATCGTATCTTTGCATATGATCGTGGGGGCCTAGTAATAGATGAATTCTGACATTATCTAGGTATATCGTATCTTGCATTTGATCGTGGGGGCTTAGTAATAGATTAATTCTTGAGGAAGTCTCACCACCGTGTGAGATGGGGAATTGTACCACCGTGTACACCCCAAATGGGTATCTGTGTGATACCACCGGGAGCTCCTCCTGGATTGCCAAAGTACATGATATATAACTTTGGAACAGGAGTGGCTGAATCCCTCAAGGAATGGAACCAAGGCACACAGGGGTTTAGTACCCCTAGAAGGGAAATTTCACCTTAAACTCTTGAAAGAATGTAAAAAAAAAAAAAAAAGTACTACCCAGATACTTTCAAAGATAAGACAATTGAACAAATGTGTGAACAATGTGAACAAAATTGTTGAAAAAGGAAATAAAAGAGACTTATAGTCCTATATAAGAACAAGAACCTGAAAATATTGCCAAATAACTGTAAGCACATGATAGCTTGTACTACCACCCTGCCTACTTACAATGACCTAACTAGAGGCATGGGTTAAAGCCTACTGTAAGTATGAACACCAGATAAAAAAAAAAAAAAGGGAAATAATGAGATCTATATATATATTTGAGGTACAGTCCAGAAAAAAAAAGAGAGAGAATGCAGCCTTATTAGAGAAATGTGCTCCTATTTTTGTCTAGAATTTAAGCAAGCTAATTGTGAGAGTATGTTGTTGTGATAAGATGTGTGAGATCCATGGATTGTATGTTGTATTGTCTGGGTTGACTGTATTAATGTGCCTAAAGTACCGTGTCAGCAAAATATCTGACAATACTGATTCAATATCAGTGGCATAATGATTTGTTTTGTGTTTGTTACTTATGTTTTAAGGTGATGTGATGTTGCAAGTAAAGGTAACGAGTCAATACCATGTTGGTCATGGCAACATCTAGAAGATAAACACATTTTGACCTTAAAATGACTAAATTTAGATTTTTGACTTTTAGAAGTTTAAACAAATTGAGACATGATTGGGGTAACTAATCACTTAAAATCGTAAAGCTATAAGTGTAATATGCAGAAGTTTTGCACTTTCCAATTTAGGAATGTGATAAATTTAATGTAGGGAAAAAAAAAAAACCATGTAAAATATACTGCTCATTCTAAAAAAATTAATCTAAGAAAATTGTAAGTTGAAAATTGTGAAACGCTTGCTGGGGTAACTATTGGTTTGGACATTTAAGCCACACCCATTGCCGTTATTAAAATTGATAAAAAGTCAAGGGGATTGTTAAAAGAATTAGTGACATGTAAAAAGCATTTTCACTGATCTTATTTAAAGTTTAAAAATCAGGAGTGCTGTCTCATATGTTTAAGGTGCTGACAGCCCACCGAGTGCTGACCCCCCTTTTCTTTAACACAGGTTAATTGCATGGTTTGTGAATGAGAACAGCTGTATGGTCATGCAAATTTACTGAGCCAAGTGAACTCTAAAAGGAAATCAGATGTTAATAGTGAATTTTTATGTGTATTCACTATCTTGTGTTTGTTTGTTTTTTTAGAAGATACAGTTTTGGAAGTTTCCAATGTGTTCAGTATGGTGAAATATAACTCTTGCACACAAATGGTAGCTTACTAAAAGGTTTACATTGAGCTGCTCATTTTTAACCATGGTGTATAATAATAATAATTTTTTTTTTCTTAATGGTATACCATAAACAAAATCCACGTGGTAATAATTAATTTGACGTCAATAATTTTTGGTATTAGAAAAGTGCACTGTTAGAACAACTAAGAGAAAATTTTAAAAGTATGTACTGTATGTTTTGTTGTTAGATCTTTAACCATTGGTTTATTAGGAGGAAAGTGTCATGTTTGTTACTAAATATAATTGATGCTTATTCATCAGATTAGATCAATGCCTTGGTTGGACTTCTTTCAGGCTTTCAGAACGGAAGATCACAGCCTTCATAAAAAAAAAAATCAACCAATGGAAGTATTGTTCCAAATTGTTTTCTTCCTTGTTTTATTAGTCTGTTTTCTTTTGTAAATACTTAAATGTTTCACCCCCATTAGCTGATATCGGTGTAGTTGGTTAAGTTTGTACCTTCTTTGGAAGTTCCTAGTTGCCTATTTATTGGGTGTTAGATCTTCTTTGTTGTGTGTTCTGATCTAACATGTATGGGCTCTGGTATTAACGAGTTCAACAATCTAAGAGTGATCCCCAAACGAACCAGACAAAGCCAGAAATCCCCTATTACCAGTGACAATAGAACTGAGCATTTTCTATCTTATAAAGTTTTTATATTATTGTGAAAGTTTGACTATTGAGTTGAATAATTGTTTCTCTATTTTAACACCTATAATATCCTAAGAAATATAATGAATGTGTGTTAGTGTTAATATATTGATTGTTAAGCTTAGATATTGTCAAGATTTTAAATTAAAGCTATGTCAGGGTCTTCAGCTTTTCTTCAGATCTGTCTCCTCTATTTCCAAAGAGCAGCAGGGGTATGCTGGTACATGTAGTTCCATGACTTTAAATTATAAGGTTCTGCTGTTGCCTATTGTCCCACAAGACTTGTGTTTAAGGCTGCTTAACCTCCTGCTGATTTAATGAGCCCAGCCAGGCCATCTCTTCTCATTCTAATGTGGCTCATTGCCTCAGGCTTTACACCTTAAAGGTCCTAGCAGATTGTCTCTGTGTCGCCGAATGTGTTTCAATCCTGTTTCCTGTTTGGTGTCACCGTACATCTCTATCTGCTCTTAGACTCCTGTTTGTTTGCTTGCTTTACTACCTACTCCTAGTTTTCTGTTCCCAGTGTCTGTGTGTTTCTATGCATGTCAGCTTGAACTGAGCTCCCTACTGTCCAGTGATCCCTGTGCCTCATCACTGCAAGGGGTTCGTATTTATCAGTTAGTAATTCCCAGTAGCTTCCTGCCTGGGTGAGTACGAGGACCGCAACCTGGGGACTGTCTGCAGCAAACTCATCTCTACCTTCAAGAGCTCTGGAGAAGACAAGGCAGTTCCTTAGACTCTGCGCCTCGGCCCTTACAAGGGCCCTCGCCCTTGTTGCATGTTCGGACATGCTGTGTTCTCCCCAGATGATACTGATGGGTATCCTTCCTGTCTTAGAATCCTTGATATATCAGCTGTATCCTGTGTGCCTGCATTCCCTGTGAGCCCTAATCCCCAGTGCTACAAGTGTTTCTTACTAGCATTTTGTGTCCTGCTTGATTTTAAGACCAGTGCCCCAGTGCTGAACTGTCCTCCTGCCATTCTTCTAAGTCCTGTATTCTGTGCTCTCCAAGTCTCCTGTCTCTGTACTTACATGTTCCTGGTCACTGATCCCAGCCATACATGATAGGCCCTTTTTAAGATGGCTGATTGTTTATGATTGAATTATGAATAGTGTAGTTAAGTTTGGATGACGACTGAGTAACACATTATACAAAGTGAGAGTGGTTTCTCCTCGTATTAAGATGTATTTCTTTTTTTTCTAGGTCTTATTGTCTCTATAACACAGATTTACTTCGGCAGAAAAATAAAAACGCCATGGCTTCATGGGCATTTTTGTTAAATACCTAATGTTGGACTAGCAATCTGAATGACGCCATCTTCAAAAATATCCTCCCTTATTCCTGGACTTCTTGACATCAGCCACAAACAACAGTGATGGAGAAAAGTGGTTTTAAAACTTTTAAGTATCTGAAGAACATTTCCACTTATCATTTCAGCTGTCCATGAATAGAAGTCAAAGCTCAATTTGCTATAATTGCAGCAGATCTGCACACCTACCGGAAGTTTCTTGTCATGTGGACTGCGATGGTCCTGAAGAAAATATTATGTATGAACATTGTACGAGTTCTTAGGTGTTGCAGTACAGTCTTATGGAGGACTAGCTGTCAAGGATACATTGGAGGAATCAACTAAAGACTTGGCGTTCATAAACAGTTAGCCCACACACAGGTTTTTTAGACTTTTTGATATTTAATTTTGTTTAATGTTTTGCATTTTTCAGCCTTTGTGAAGCAAAATTAGATTTTTCTGCAGAAGTAAATTGGATGTATAAATCAGGAGAAATATGAACTAGAAAGAAATATTAGGCAAACAAAGTGAGATGTATGAGAATTTAAGGGAGGAATTGTAAAGCAAATATGTTTCTCAAATTTCTTTTTAGGAAGGGATAATTGTTTGGACAATATAATGTCCAAGAGGAGGGATTGTAAGGGAAAATGGAGCAGCCATTTCTAGATATAAATATGAAATACATTTGGCACTCCAGTTCTACCTCCAGCTCCGCAGCATTCACACCACCTATTGTCTACAAGATTATTATCACAGCCTTTGAAGACCTGTTAAACCCAAAGGACAATGGAAGTAACAATAACATTTGGATAACTATTCGCATCTCAATGAGTTACACCAAAGACACAGATGACTCTTCAAAGAAAGATCAGATAGCTAGGTACCACCCACTGTAGAGCATATAAATTGTATTACAAAGCCTTAGTTAGATAGAGCATTTCTTTGAATCCAACACCATGTATTGTTCTGCTCTCCCTGCATGGAGGTCTAGCTACATCCTTGTATAATAAACATCTACTTTCAATCCGGCTTCAGCAGTCAAAATGTTACTGAAACCCATGAGTTTTGGGTTTCCCCGTCAAAGGTATCAGTCAGGAGAAGGGTACAAAAGAATTTCCAAGGCATTAGATATACCATGGAATACAGTGAAGACAGTCATCATCAAGTGGAGGAAATATGAAGCAACAGTGACATTACCAAGAACTGGGCGTCCCTCCAAAATTGATGAAAAGTCGAGAAGAAAACTGGTCAGGGAGGTTGCCAAAAGCAACAGCAACATTAAAGGAGCTAAAGGAATATCTGGCAAGTACTGGCTGTGTGGTACATGTGACAACAATCTCCCATATTCTTCAGATATCTGGGCTATGAGGTAGAGTGGCAAGATGGAAGCCTTTTCTTACGAAGAAAAACATCCAAACCCGGCTAAACTTTGCAAAAACACATCTGAAGTCTCCCAAAAGCATGTGGGAAAATGTGTTATGGGTTGGTGAAACCAAGGTGGAACTTTTTGGCCATAATTCCAAAAGATATGTTTGGCGCAAAAACAACTCAGCATATCACCAAAAGAACACCATACCCACAGTGAAGCATGGTGGCGGCAGCATGCTTTGGGGCTGTTTTCCTTCAGCTGAAACTGGGGCCTTAGTCAAGGTAGAGGGAATTATGAACAGTTCCAAATACCAGTCAATATCAGCACAAAACCTTCAGGCTTCTGCTAGAAAGCTGAACATGAAGAGGAACTTCATCTTTCAACATGATAACGACCCAAAGCATACATCCAAATCAACAAAGGAATGGCTTCACCAGTAGAAGATTAACGTTTTGCAATGGCCCAGCCAGAGCCCAGACCTGAATCCGATCGAAAATCTGGGGGGTGATCTGAAGAGGCGTGTGCACAGGAGATATCCTCGCAATCTGACAGATTTGGAGTATTTTTGCAAGAAGGAGCGGGCAAATATTGCCAAGTCAAGATGTGCCATGCTGATAGACTCATCCCCAAAAAGTGCTGGAATCAAATCAAAAGGTGCTTCAACAAAGTATTAGTTTAAGGGTGTGCACACTTATGCAACCATATTATTTTAGTTTTTTTTATTTTTACTTCCCTCTGCCTAAAATATTTCAGTTTGTTGTTCAATTGAGTTGTACAGTTTATAGGTCACATTAACCTCCTTGGCGGTATTCCCGAGTGTAGCTCGGGGTAGAATTTCTATACCAAGAACGGTAACCCCGAGCTGCACTCGGGCTTACCATGCAGCGTTCTCTGGGGGTCCCTGCAGCACTTACCTTGTCCTTCGCTCCCACGATGGGTCCCCTGCAGCGTCCCCGTCCATCTCCTCCGGCGGATGCCGGCATCTGGCTTCCGTGTTCCGGTCCCTGTGACGTCGGAATGTTCGGGCGGCGGAACCGGCGGGAAATTTTAAATTTTTAAAAAGTGACATTTTTGCTGTCATTGCTTTTTCACTGCATTTCACATACATTTTGTCCCCACTGCTTTGTCATGTGCCCTGCCTGCATTTTGACTGTTCTTTCTGCCTGGAAAGCCCATGGCATCCAAAAAGCATCCCTTTACGTCAAAAGCGGTTTTAGAACAGCGATAGTAAATCAGAACCACTTGCAGAATTGAGTGATAATCATTTGTGGGGAAATTCGTCATCAGACACTGAAAACGATTTTGTGACTTTGCTCAGCGATGTGCGAATTTGCCTCTGTATTTCAAATTTCAGTGTTTTTGGTTTGATTATATTATTGAATTAAATTTATTATTATTATATTATTATTTTTTATGATTATTTATTAAATTATAATTTATGATTTTGTGTTTCAAGTTTTATCATATCCGGAATGTTTAATAGACTCTTTTTCGGATAGATTTCAGTAAGTTATTCCTAAAAATTACAGCCTACAATAAAAAACTACATATTTCCATGCAAAAAAATGGTACCGCTTTTGGTACAAAATTCCTGACATAATCATACCGCCAGGGAGGTTAAAGGTCGAAAGAGTTGTGAAATGTTTTATCTTTGTCTCATTTTTTTACATCACAGTAACCTGACATTTTAACAAGGGTGTGTAGACTTTTTATATCCACTGTATGTTTGGAGCTCTTATCAGGAGAGCAGCCAAGGGCAACAATCATGGCTCCCTCCATAGATACAGTGGAGAGTTATATGAAGGATTACCAGGTGAAAATAAAGCAAAACAGGCTTGAAGAAAACAAATGCAGCCACCACGCCAAGGACTAATAGGCTGCAATACATTACTTGTTTGGTTTTGGTTCCCTGAGAGCAGAACATTTGATCAAGGGTTCCTTCATGGTAAATGGGTTTGGAAAGGCTGATGTCTGTATTCCATACACTGCTATACACTGTTCCTGGCTCATTAAGAGAATTCAGAACAGTGTAGCAGATTTGATGTCCACTCTCAATGGCCATCTGCTGGAAATTTCCAGTGCACATCATGATCTAATTTTTCATTTCTATAGAATGGTGTACAGATCATGGCCCCATTGCCAGTTTTTGGTGACCGGTGTATATTCAGGTCCCCCATTGTCCATATCTCTAGCTCCAGCTATCACTGGTCATCAGGAACATTTGCAGCTCACTGCCAGGGACCAGTGCACAGCAAGTCCCCCTTTTCTCACTCCCTGTACATAACTGAAATACATTTCAATTCCATAAACTCATACTTGTGCACCACCTGAACCATTAAAGTGTATGTAAAGCCTCACCTTGTAAAACAACCCATACAGTTTAAAGTGTTACTAAACCCAGGACCCTGCATTCACTATATCCGGTCTCCCCGGACCCCGCATCCACTATATCCGGTCTCCCCGGACCCCGCATCCACTATATCCGGTCTCCCTGGACCCCGCATCCACTATATCCGGTCTCCCCGGACCCCGCATCCACTATATCCGGTCTCCCCGGACCCCGCATTCACTATATCAGGTCTCCCCGGACCCTGCACTCACTATATCTGGTCTCCCCGGACCCTGCATTCACTATATCTGGTCTCCCGCACCCCGCATTCACTATATCTGGTCTCCCCGGACCCTGCATTCACAATATCTGGTCTCCCCGGACCCTGCATTCACTATATCCGGTCTCCCAGGACCCTAGGGCTCTGTACTATCAGCAGATGGATTGGGGACAGTAGAAGGGGAGGATCAGAGAGGTCAGGATCAAACAGCATTTTTACACAATGCAGAGGATTAACCCCTTGGGTTCCACAGTGAGTATAACAAGCATGCTCTACTGCATATACCAGACCGGATATAGTGAATGCAGAGTCCGGGGAGACCAGATATAGTGAATGCAAGGTCCGGGGAGACCGGATATAGAGAATGCAGGGTCCGGGGAGACCGGATATAGTGAATGCAGGGTCCGGGGAGACCGGATATAGTGAATGCAGGGTCCGGGGAGACCAGATATAGTGAATGCAGGGTCCGGGGAGACCAGATATAGTGAATGCAGGGTCCGGGGAGACCAGATATAGTGAATGCAGGGTCCGGGGAGACCGGATATAGTGAATGCAGGGTCCGGGGAGACCGGATATAGTGAATGCAGGGTCCGGGGAGACCGGATATAGTAAATGCAGGGTCTGGGGAGACCAGATATAGTGAACGCAGGGTCCTGGGTTTAGTACAACTTTAAAACACCAAATGAAAGCCCAATTTTTACTAAAACAAAAACCAAGATTCATGAAGTAGTTGTGGTGATATGTACAGTTTTGTGAACACATGTAAAACTCAAGAGTTGCAAAACTGTGTATAGATTTGTTTTACCTTCCTCGCAAAAGGGGTTAATGACATAATATATAATGCAATTGTGGTTAGACATGATTTCACAACACGGCTTTATTTGTGAAATTTAGTTGGTGAATGTTTTTGAAGCCTCTTTAGCTGTTCCCAAAGATGCTTGCATGAGAAACATTAGCCCTTGCAATAATTCCATGTAAAAAAGGAAGAAAAAAAAACACACATCAAAAATTATTTCAATCAAACGGAATTTATTCCTCACCAGAAATTTCTGAAAATACACAAAGATAAAGCAAATGATCTCTGAAGATTTAAATTAAACAAATGGATTCTTTTATACAGATAATCTACTTTCATGCTCCACAGCGCCATCTGTCTGGCCAGCCAAGTTATTACATATTAAGACTTCCATTCAGCCTGTCCATGAGACCAGTGACATATCCCTTGAAGATCGATGTCGTTGGATGCTCTGATAGATCAGCTCTAGAATATTTCATGTAAAGATAAACAATATATATATGTATATAGACTACCTCCTCTGTGGTTTACAAAGGCTAACACTGATATCTGTACGAAAAGCAGCGATACTTTTTTTATATTTTTAATTTACTTTACCTCTAATTATATTTCTTAATAAAATAAATAATCTGATCTACAGATTTTATTCACAGGCCAAAACCTGCATATTGGGCATAAAATGTCTGCAAAATACGCCAACAGAAAATCGTTGTCAGCAGAGTGGAACAATTCATTAAAGGAGTGCACTTTGACCGTTGGAGACTCAGCAATTTCCCACAACCCCTTGCTAACCAGTGGCACGCAACTGAAATGGTATATTAAACCAAAAATAAAAATCTATTAAAAGGAAAATTTCCATCAAAAAAAAACAAAATGGTATTTCAGTTGTGTGTCTGCTGGCATTTCCATTTACAGGCTGGCTTTTTGTATCCTCTTAGGGACTCCAGTGGAGAAGAACCTTCGCCAAAATTTGCTCTGGGCTGTTAGTCAACAGTGCATTCACCCCATAACGCATTCTCCAGGATGTAAAATAAGATATGAGCTACAAGAAAGATCACCACTGGAGTCACCTAATGATATAATAAGCTAGTAGGTGATTCAACCCACCCAAAATGGATATCTCGGTGTTGAGTGGAGCTGGCCTTGAAGACCATATGTGATCTGGAGACTAAATCAGTGGGGGTTGTATCTGAAAACAATTTCTACAGACTTTACGCCTCCATATAGCGATCCAATTAAGTCCTGTTGTGACACCAGATTTCACCAGCAAGAGGAGCTGCAAATGTAACTGTGAAATCATAATTTCCCCATCGCCTACATTGGTCGTGCTGTAGGAGGCAGGAGTGAATGGACATGGAGGTTCCACATAGATCTATATATTAAATTACTGCGACCATATATCTATATATATTTTTTTTAATTACCAAAAATCTGCACATTTACACATGGTGTTATCAGAGTCAGCAGTAAAGGAATAACACAGCCTTATCTCAATATTCTAAATGTATTTTCTGGCTAACACAGTCTTCAAGAAAATGGCTGCCGTCCTTCATTTGTGCACAAGGATGGAGACAAGTCTGCAGGGCTCTAAGCTTCAGCCTCTACTGGCTGTTTAACCCATGACACGGATGGGAATATACAACACTAACCAGCCTTGTATTGTATTGCTGTCCTTTCCACCAGGACACTGACTCCACAAGAGTGCGTCACCCTCAGTAGGGCCCCATCCAATTCATATCTGTCCCTATATACAAATCAATATATATCTATTTTTATTTATCTACTTCTGTACATACATATATAGAAACTTCTGTCAAAAGTGTCTAAAAACGTGATTTGTCTGCATATAAAAAGAGAGGAAGAAGCAAGATAGCCGGTTTAATCAACTCAGTAGTCACATTAACCCTCTCCGTGCCAAACAGGCTGGGCAGGCATCAAATGCAGCACCAAGATATCTGAATGTTTGGGGGTGTGGGGGGAGGGAGTCGCAACAGCAGCCTAGCAATGTCCTGCAGTCTATGTGTGTATACAGTATTAAATCTCAAAGTATTCATATTCTGGAGGTACAATACATGTACGGCATTTACAGTATTACATACCCACAGGTATGTCAGAGACACATGATTCTGTGCAAATATGCATTTTCAACAGGGTTTTACTAAAAGCAAGGGGCAGTGTGTCCGCCATTAAGTATTTCCAGTGAACCAGGATTTACAGCAGCTGGGCAGCCTTAGGGCTCGTTCACACTTGATTTGGTCTCTGAAGAGCGATCTGTGCTGGCATCACTCTTCAGACAGAATTTGACAGGCATTGAGGAGGCAATGCATCTCCTTCTCACCGAATGCTTGAACTCCATCACTAGCGTGTCACAACCGTTTACATTGCAGGGCGGCCCCATTCATTTGAATGTCACAGGGGGTATAATTTCTGCAGCCGCGAAGCAAGGCATCGTGGCCATGGCGTGTGTACACCCCCAGCCACTGTGGTGGGGAGTGATGGGGGGGGGTTTGTTGGATAAAAACGTGGTTCAATCGCAGGGTTTTACAGCCTCTCAACCACTATGAAGTAGCCCCTAAAATATATGTAAAGCCTAAATCATATTTTTACATCACGCCCAGGGGCGGACTGACAACTCAAGGGGCCCCCAAGCAATAGGGGATCTCGGGGCCCCTGTGTCCTTGTCCAAACTCAAAAAAGCCTATGAAAAAGGTACCAGGGGCATCTCATGGGGCCCCCTACTGACCCCAGGCCCTCGGGCAGTGCCTGAGCTTCCAAATGGTCAGTCCGCCCCTGATCACGCCTCATACAGTTTTTGTGTCTTTGTGAATCTGTTGCAAATTTCCATTGCCAAGGATCCTGCCAGTAACAGCACTTTTTTATGCAGGCTGACAACACTAAGGGGTGGAAAATGGCAAGTACATTTATTCTGTGCAGGTGTTGTGAGAATGGGGCAAATCAAACGTGTTGAAGCTATTTTCTCTTCTGGTCAAATATTATCGGCAGTAGTAAAGAAAGGTTCATTCATAACTGAGTGAATCGGTCAAATACTGCATTATGGGCACTAGATGGAGCATAGGAAATAAATACATTTTGGTGACACACGGTACAATGTAACACGCTGAGGGGAATTAGTAAATGAAATGCAATTCCGTGACGGCAATGTTTCTATTTATTTGCCAATTCCCTCCAGTGTTCTCTATTATTGCTGCGTTGTTACATAAATACACCCCTAAGCTACTGTCTCACAATTAGTAGTAGCATCGTCAGCCTGGTGTTCAAGCCCCTTCAGTGGGCCATTGGGCTGCTTTTCTGACAGACTTGATCGTAGCCCATCGGCCAGTTAAAGCAGCGCACACTGTAGGCTGACAACGGTGCTACCAATTGCCAGGTAGCAGTTTAGCAGAGTCAGCCTGCAAGAAAAAGTGCTGCTACTGACAGGATCTCCAGGTAAGAAACTGCAACAGATGAAAAAAAGCTCTTGTTCCACGCTAATGATTGGTAGCCAGTGGGACCGGCTTCTGATCATGTGACCACTGTGACAGCCAATCACAACGGTCACACGATCGGCCGATCTTTCCTAACCCCTGGTGTTCAGAACTTTTTAACCCCTTGACGCCGATCGCACGCAAATATGCGGCCTCTCGGTGTGTGGGCCTTGTTGCTGAGCGGCCGCATATTTGCATGCAATTAGAAAATACATATGCGCTGAGAGCGCGCACCTCCCGGGAAAGGTCCCGATCTCCCCTTTCGATCAGGACCTTTTTCGATCATGTGACCGCCGTGACGGCGAATCACAGTGGTCACATGACCCTAAAGCCCGGCCCTGCCTCTTGGCTTCTGAAACTCTTAAAGGGCCCTGAGACACCGGCGCCAAGAGGTTAAAGGGATGCAGGAGCGGTCAGGAAGGAGGTAAAAGAAACCCTGCCACCAGACCATTTATTGCAACAAAAATTCTGTATGATTAGATGTGCATTTAATGTATTCCAGGCATGTTATTTACCTGTAAAAGCCTCCCTTGTGTATCCAAAACCCAGAGACTACTGCTGGGTGCCGCCATCTTGGATGTGATGTCAGCAGCCCTAGCAGCACTCAAGTGACACTCCTCCCCTGACAACTGCATTAAAGGTTATAGAGATAGAGGAGCTGTGTCAGCACAGGGCAATTAAACACTGCCAGAAAAGGAGAGGGCTAGGTTATGCATGGGGGGGGGGGGCTGTGCTAGGGAAATAACTGTCTTGAAGTAGTCAAATTGTCTAGCATGTTAAGAGGTACACTGCAAGTGAATAAAAAGTGATCTATGGAAAAAACAAATACTGCAAGTTAGCATGAAAATTTTTTTTTTCATGCTTTTAGCAGCATTTTTTTCAAATCTGGTGATGAGATATTTCTAGGAACACTATACAGAGAGGTGTTATGAAAACAGATTTGAGGGTTTACACTTAAATCCTGTCCTGCCTGCTCCGGTGTCCCTTTAAAAAAGTTCTGAACGCTGGGTGGCAGGAAAGATCAGCCCATCATGTGGCCACTGTGATTGGCTGTCACAGTGGTCACAATTGGGAGTTGGTCCTCCCAGCCACAATCATTAGCGGGGACCAACAGCTGCCTTTCACAGCTCGGTCTATGTGATCGAAACATGCAGTGAGTGGGATCACAGAAACACTGGTCGCCCAGTGACGCATGTGTGGCGTGTGGGGATATTAAAGCCAATCGTTTTGTCACTGCACATATATGTTAAGAGCAGGGGCGGACTGACAACTCATGGGGCCCCCGGGCAATAGGGGATCATGGGGCCCCTGTGTCCTTGCCCAAACTCAAAAAAGCCTATGAAAAAGGTATTGGGGGCATCTCATGGGGCCCCCTACTGACCCCGGGCCCTCGGGCAGTGCCCGAGTTTCCAAATGGTCAGTCCGCCCCTGGTTAGGAGTTAAAGGATATGCAAATAATTTACAACAGTTACTGAAAAAGTTTGAGCATATTTAAGCTAAATTTGCATTTAAAGTCCTCTCCAACCAACTCCCAGGCCGCATATTTCCATTAAAGTGAAGCTGAACCCATTCTGCTTCACTGTGAGCAACGATGCTTAACTGGAACTAGTACACAGCCAGGGAATCGGAGTGACAGCTTCTGTCGGAAGCTTCTCACAGAGGCTTTCTGAAAATTTCCTTTACAAAACTCCCAATGATAAAAATGTATCTGTTTTGACATGAAGTTATTACTAACAGGGGCGGACTGACAAGTCATGGGGCCCCTGGGCAATAGGGGATCGTGAGGCCCCTGTGTCCTTGCCCACACACAAAAAAAGCCTATAAAAAAGGTACCAGGGGCCTACTGACCCCGGGCCCTCGGGCAGTGCCCGAGTGCTCGAATGGTCAGTCCGCCCCTGATTACTATACATTTCCAGATAGTATTTCTATCATCCTTCTTTGCAATAGGAAAGCGGACAAAATACAAATCTGACACCCTGCATACGATACGTCTGAGCTAACCCCTTCTACTATATCAAGCCGATTGACTGCACACTTCATGCAGGAGCAGGGCTGGGAAGGCTCCGATTACATGGTGAGACCTGAGTTTTTCCTTCTGTAATGGGCAGTTAAGACACACCTGGTCACTATAAAATATTTTTTGTCATATAGAAAGGGGTGAGAGATATAGTAAAATACAATATTATTAAATGTCACTTTGAGGGCTAATTCAGCCCAGCATTGAAATTTTTAGCTGCGTGCGGTCGCTGGCAATTAAATCACATATATGGAGAAGCATGTGGCTCAGTACATGTGACAGCACTGGGCCAATCACCAACGCTTGTAGCTTACACAGGGGCTGCGGGGGTACTGAAAAGAACCTGTATTTTTTTTGCTCAGCATGAGCAAAGCACGTGTTTACTTTGAGTAGCCGCGTGCCGATTCAACCTGCCAGTGGCCACACAAAGCTGAAAAACCAGCTATGGGTGGAATTGACCTTTAAACAAGTCTTAGTGGAGTTCTTACTTAAGCATGGTGTCTTTGCTATTCACCAAAACTCACAAGGATGCTACAATCTTACATAGAATGAATGCGAAACAAATTATTTATTAACAATATTACTGCTGGATTCCTCTGTGCTGCTGTTGCAAACAGGTCACATGTGCACCAACACCATATATACATTTGTGCATTGACGCAATATATACATAAACATACACCAATCAACCGCCTTCAAGTCTGTGGTCCAGTAACCCACATTCGGAGTTAAGTTCTTTACTAAGGAGTGGATGCTTTACATTCGGATTTTTAGTGTGAACTGGGCTCTGCCCATGAGGACATAAAGTGGGGTGCAGGAGGCTTCATGACACTCGTCATACATTCCATAAAGTCCAGGGAAACTCTACGTGGGCTGCGATGATCTCTCGGGCAACGTGTGGAGTCTGAAACCCAGCAGAATCCTCCAATGCATTCTCAGATGCTGCCAAGACAGACACGGTTCAGGTGCACAGCAGGATTCCCTGCGCATGTTGATCATCAAATCTGCCTCCTCTGCATCCTGGATCATGGGCAGAGCTTCAACCTTCCTCCAGAACTTGCTGGAGAGCTAATGGATCCTGCAGGAGTGAGAAAAGCATATGATGTCATATTGACTTAATCACAGCAGATCTCATGTACTTGTGTGCAAGCGAAGAATGACGTGCGGCCCATAGAAACCAAAATCCAAACGTTGTTTGAACACAGACTAAGAGGGGGAAGGAAAAAGAGGGGGAAGGAAAAAGAGGGGGAAGGAAAAAGAGGGGGAAGGAAAAAGAGGGGGAAGGAAAAAGAGGGGGGGGGGAGGAAAAAGAGGGGGGGGGGAAGGAAAAAGAGGGGGGGGGGGAGGAAAAAGAGGGGGGGGGGGAGGAAAAAGAGGGGGGGGGGGAGGAAAAAGGGGGGGGGGAGGAAAAAGAGGGGGGGGGAGGAAAGAGGGGGGGGGGAGGAAAGAGGGGGGGGGGAGGAAAGAGGGGGGGGGGAAAGAGAGGGGGGGGGAAAGAGAGGGGGGGGAGGAAAAAGAGAGGGGGGGGAGGAAAGAGAGGGGGGGGGAGGAAAGAGAGGGGGGGGGGAGGAAAAAGAGGGGGGGGGAGAAGGGGGGGGGGGAGGGGAGAAGAGGGGGGGGGGAGGAAAAAGAGGGGGGGGAGGAAAAAGAGGGGGGGGGGAGAAAAGGGGGGGGGAAAGAGGGGGGGGGGAGAAAAGGGGGGGGGAAAGAGGGGGGGGGGAGAAAAGGGGGGGGGGGGAAAGAGGGGGGGGGGAGAAAAGGGGGGGGGGAGAAAAGGGGGGGGGGAAGAGGGGGGTGGGAAGAGGGGGGAGGGAGAAAAAGGGGGGGAAGAAAAAAAGGGGGGGGGAGAAAAAGGGGGGTGGGAAGAGGGGGGGGGAGAAAGAGGGGGGGGAGAAAGAGGGGGGGGGAGGAAGAGGGGGGGAGGAAGAGGGGGGGGGGAGGAAGAGGGGGGGGGGAGAAAGAGGGGGGGGAAGAGGGGGGTGGGAAGAGGGGGGGAGAAAGAGTGGGGGGAGAAAGAGGGGGTACAAGGGGGGAGAAAGAGGGGGTACAAGGGGGGAGAAAGAGGGGGTACAAGGGGGGAGAAAGAGGGGGTACAATGGGGGAGAAAGAGGGGGTACAAGGGGGGAGAAAGAGAGGGTGCAATGGGGGAGAAACAGAGGGGGGGGCAAGGGGGGAGAGAGAGCGAGCGAGCAAGGGGATATAACAAAAGCAGGGCAAGGCGAGGAAAGAGTGATGGAAGGAAGAGACATAGAAGAAAAACAAAAAGAAAGAAGTTGGGAAAAAGAGCACAACAACAGAGCTATGGAACAAATGTAGGTTAGAGAAATAAAATGTACATTTCTCGTTGTGCAAACCTGGGTACTGTTGTTCTGCCCAAAACTTACTTCACTTCCAGAATGGCTGGGTTGGTTTCCATAATGGCTACAATGATACGGTCAATATAATCCTGTAAGCGGAGGTTGATCTCCTCTTGTTTCTGAATAGCCTCCATAAGCTGTAATATAGGATACATTTACACACTGTAATGAGGGTTCAGTCATTGCCAGCACTGCACAAAGACATGGAGGCCATACATACGATGTGGGCACAGGATATGGAATGTTTCAAGCCTGAAATTTTCCAGATAAAGTATATATGTATCATTTGCTAATCTATATTCAATTTGAAAGTGTTTTTTGTTGATCTTTGACATGAGGGATTATGATGATGAAAAGCAATCTTGTAGGGAGAATAAATGGAGTCTGACTAGGTGAACTTTGCCGTGTAATCCGTATAGGATGCACAAACAGGCTGAGGAGGACAGAGAATAGGAATATATTGTGGTGTATTTAAAGTGGTTGTAAAGGCTGAAGGTTTTTTACCTTCATGTAATCTATGCAAAAACCTTCAGCGTGCAGCTCTCCCTGTAGCCCCCCTATTACTTATCTGAGCCCCATCGCGGTCTAGCGATGTGCATGAGAGCAGCAACTCTCCTGGGATGCTCTCCCTCCTCATTGGCTGAGACACAGCAGCGGGAGACATTGGCTCCTGCTGCTATCAATCATAACCAGTAAGGGGGGAGCAGGGGAAGGGACTGAGCCAAGCTCTGTGCCCCATGGAGCTCGAGAGTGAGAATGCATAAATGCTCCCAGAGCAAGCAGCTTACTCTGGGGACACTTGGCAAGGGGGAGGGGCCAGAAGTACCGTCGGGGGGGCCACGAGAAGAGGAGGATTGGGGTGACTCTATGCACAACTATTGCACAGAACAGGTAAGTATGAAGTGTCTAATATTTTAAATGAAAAAAAGCCTTCAGAACCACTTTAATACATAACCAGTTATTGGTTAGTGACTATGAACTGGACAATAAAAGGTAAATGTACAGTTCATGGAATTGCACAGAAAAGGTCTACTATACACTAAATGTGAAGTGCAACTTAAAGGGTCAATTTACAATAAATAATAGTACAGTGAAGGGTTAAAGAGCAGTGACTGGAAGTTAGTAGACTCCAGAAGGGGGAGAAGTTTTGTTTTTTTTTTTGTTTGTTTTTTTAAGTCCTATTAGGAAGATTCCCCTTCACTTCCTAAACTCTTGTCTCCAAAACAGGAAGTGAGAAATCCCTCCAAAGGGGACAAGCATGTTTAGCACAATAGGCAAACGTTTAAACCATTGTCACTATTGCTGGATGTGTCTCCTCACTCCCTGTTCTGTAAGTCAAGATGTTACCAGGATAAGGACACATCTTACCAATGGTGGCGCAGACAGTAACAGATTTTGTGGAGCTAGCCTCTATATAAAAATTGTATTGAACACACAAGCAAGCTTTCTTCTTTCTGGAGATTCTGCAAAATAGGATGAGCGCCTGGCCCAGCATCTCCTCCTCGTAGCCCTAAATCTAACATTTGAAACATACAGGATACCATTCAAAGGTAGTTCCAAATCTGAAATGGTAGCGACTGGTTCCGGGGGAACAAGGAGGATGGAATATCACCCCATTGTATTGTTAGGATTTGGGTGCAGTAAAACCACAGCTGAGCCCCTAGAGGTGGAGGGCATAGAAAAGGCTGGGCAGAGATATCTGTCAGCGTGATTGGACAGCGATTAACACCTCCCAGTAACATTTGAAAAATACAGGATACCATTCAAAGGTAGCTCCAAATCTGAAATTGTAGCTTCTGGTTCTGGGGGAACAAGCAAGGAGGATGGAATATCACCCCATTGTATTGTTAGGATTTGGGTGCGGTAAAACCACAGCTGAGCCGCCCCCTCCGGCCACTCATGTGAAAGAGCCCCTACAGGTGGAGAGTATAGAAAGGATGGGCAGAGATATCTGTCAGCGTGATTGGACAGCGATGAACACCTCCCAGTAAGACAGATCTATTCCTCCATACCTCATCTCTAGAGACGCTGCTGATCTCTGCAGCCAGTGAGTCGGAGAATGTAGTGGAGAACAAGTTTTTGGCTCCCTGGATACTAAGATTGATAATCTGTCCGTTCAGTTCTTCATTCTGCTCCTTGAGGGCTCGTTGTTCCTGCAGAGAAAGAACAAAGAGACAAATAGACCACTGAGTATAAGGACAGTAGGTGACAGATGGACAGCATCCATGCAGAGTGAATAAGTGCTCAGCTTGTTCTACGGCTTATGTGGAAAATAACAGAATGCTAAGCTTGTGGAAAAGTTCTACTATGAAAGCTGAGCTCTAGGCAAATGACTAAATACACACGTCAATGTTCACCAATCAACCAAAGGATTTTTTGTTTTTAAATCTATTATTGAATAGTCTCATGTAATCAGACAACTTAAAGAGGTAGTAAATCGCCCAAAAAAAAAAATGTGCAAAAAAAAAGTCCCCTGCAAAATAATAGCATATTATAAAGGACTTGTATTAGAATGAAGTCTTCCAGCGGCGCTGGAATTGCCATTTTCACCCAGTCTTCCTTCTGGGTTCTTGGGCTCTGGCCGCTTGATTGGCCGAGCTTCGATGACGTCACTCAGCTTGGACCGCAGCACAGAGCTCTGAAGGAACAGCACGGGCATGCCGTTCCTTCAGAGCGCATGCGCCAATGACGTTAGTGGCTGCAGAGACACTGACGGGCACAGCGGTGAACATTTAGGAGATATTCTTTTTACCTACAGGTAAGCTTTGTTATGAGCTTACCTGTAGGCATAATAGTCCAGTTGGAGTTTACTTTCACTTTAAAAACAAACAAACAAAAAAAAAAAGCAAAAAAATAAAATAGACAATTTGATACCCACGCAGGGGTGCAATGAAGTCAATCCAACAGGAGTAACAGAGTAGCACAGGTAACACTTGGAGAAATGTGATGCGGCTTAGCCCAGTAAACATTCAAGGATTTACACAAATAAGTGGAGTGAGAATATACCATGAAATACGAAGGATGGCCCGTCGGGGTAGGCAGCTGAAAGGGTTACTGGATTACACATGCAGAATGACCAAACACTACTAGGCGGTTGTATTCCACCAGCCACATAGACCATACCCTCTCATATGCCAATAGGGGTTGCTCTGCTAAGTATGTGTCTTTGTATAACTGAAGGTTAATTATTTATTAGCTGCTTTCAGATGGGGATGGACTGGGGGGGGCTGTTTTTCCCAGTGTTATGGCCTTTCTGGCATAGAAAAGAGGTAGACTAACCAATGTGCTCTCTGGGAATGGGGTTTTCCACTAGTCCCAATAATTATATATATATATCTATTGTTGGGGCCAGGGGAGCTGATGTTACAGAACTAATAATAGCCAAGACCTCAGTGACAGTGGGACAAGTCCAAAAGATATGGGAGAAATCTTCCAGGGATTGGCAGAGTAAAGGCGGCTCTGCGTACTATCTTGAATTGCATAATTCAATCTCACAGAGAAACTTGAGTACAAAATGGGAAATCCCAGACATCCTCCCAATCATTATCATCATTATCTACATACGGGATGACCAGCTGCCACCTTGCTCTGAGGGTCTCCAGAGCAGCTAGCGATACCGATATCAGGTGGACCAACCAAAGGATTTTAGGTGGTTGTAAAAGGCCAGAGAAGAGAGAGGGGGTGGAGCCAAGCCACAGCTCTGTGTGTGAATGGACACAGAGCAGCGGCTCGGGAGTGAGCTTACTTGGGTGCCCCCGCAGCAAGCCGCTTCCTGTGGGGGCACTCAGCAGGAGGTAGAGGCCAGGAGCACCGGTGACAACCCGAGAAGAGGATGAATGGAGAAAACCATTGTACAGAGCAGGTAAGTATGAAGAAAAAATGAGCCTTTAGATCCATTTTAATGCATAATGGCATAGCTGCATTTTAACCAGCTATTGGTTAGTGACTACGAACTGGAAAATAAAAGGTAAAATGTACAGTTCATGGAATTGTGGCATTTTTGTGATTTATACAGCTCTGCCAGACAGCACAGCAAGGAGGATGACAACACTTGCTCTGTTTGAGTTAAAGCCCAACTAGGAGCGTCAGGCCCTCCCCATTGGCTCCTCTACCCCCCGAAGCAGTACATTTTTTTTTTAAAAACTCCTTTTTCCAGATGCCTTCACGTCACATGGCATGACGAGTCTTTCTGATCTCTTCTAGCAGTGGTTGGTCCTCGACTATGCACTGTGCATTACAGAGTGCAGGACACCCTGATGATGCCCCTCTTCTAGGGTGGGGGTCCAAAATGTCCTAGAACATGTGTCAAATACAAGGCCCGCCATGCCATTTCATGTGGCCCTTGCTCCTCTACTGCAACTGCAGCACCCTCATCTCTGCTTCCACCTTGTCTCAGTATATGGCAGCAGACAAAATGACAGAACTCCGCCACCAGATCCTGCACTTGCAGCTACGGAGAGGCTCATGTCTGCCCCTTGTCTCAGCAGTCGGCAGCAGAGAGGACGACAGAACCCCTCCTACAGATTCTGCACCTCTCTGTGCAGCCACAGCACCTACTCCTCTCCGCATCCCCTGGTCTCAGCATTCAGCAGACTCCGTCATTTGCCTCCAGCCCTCCTCTGGTCCTACCCCAGAGCCTGCACTTCCTGCCTCCCAGCTTCTTCCTGGCAGTAGCACAAGGTAAACTGTGATATTAGGGAGGCTGGGAAGCTCTTTACTTCTAATGGGGGGGCTCTTAATATCAGATGTAAGGGAGGGGGGTGCTTTGGACAACTGCTTATTATTATGAGAATAATTCAGTTCTATGCCAGTTGAAAAGTAGTGTTGAACACTGCTGGTACCATCCACAAGAAACTTTATTGAAGACCATTCAGACAGAACACCAAGGCAAAACTATGTTCTGTCTGAGCAGTCCTCAAAGTTTCTTGTGGATGATACCAGCGGTGTGCGACCCTCCTTTTCAGACTTGTATTATCCTACAGGAGTGCGAGTGGGCTCCGTGCCGGTCTGTACCGGCCCTTCACAGCTTACGTCATAAGATGTTACTAAAAACAGCAATAGTCAAATGCAAGGCAATTCTTTCGTATGATAAAGAGTAGATACATTTTTATAGTGTTGTAGACAACAGCCGGCCATTTGAAGGCAACCACAATGCTGATGAGGGCTGCGATGACATTGAGTATGACACCCCTATTCTAGAACAGCCTTTCTCAACCAGGGTGCCCAGGCACCCTGTTGTGCCTTGAGAATTCTTCAGAGGTGCCTTGGCAAAATGTCTAAAAATTGACCAAAACTTGTATACAAGCCAGCGGGTGGAATAAGCCTGACTTTTAGTTACACAAAGTCACAGGTAATCATTGTGCACCATTATGATCTTCTAGCTGCTGGCATCCTGACAACCAAAGATATCATCAGTTGATAAGGAGGATGTCAGCTGCAAGCACAGCCTCCTAGTATGACCCTCCCCCGCCCCTCTCCATCAGTGCTGGGGTCACATTAGCTCAGTCATGGAGAAAAACTGAAGGAGAAGAGAAACACTGGAATACTAGTCAGTACCAGTGTGCAGAGGTGTATTTGCACCTCTAATGTTGGATGTCCTACATGTGTGGATGATGCAGAGTCATATAAAACTATTAGAATCGTTTTTCACATTTTAGAATTTGGTGCCTGAAGACTGTCTATAATTTTAAAGGGTGCCTCAGGACGGTCCATAATTTTAAAGGGTGCCTTGACTGAAAAAAGGTTAAGAAACACTGTTCTAGAAGGCTTTAGACATCTATTGGTGGAAAATAATAACTGCAGCACTGTAGACGAGGTGAGCATTGCCTATAGTGCAGCAGTTTTTCTTAGGTACCGCTGGGGGACTTTAAATGAGTTAAATGAGCCCAAAGCTGGGCTTTAAAGAATACAGTGGAACAGCAATACAATGATAAACCATCAACCCAGCTCTTCTCCTGTCGGCATATTGCATGTATAGGTATCCTGAGATTTATCATTTAAACATAATCTATAAAGTACCTGTTTAAGTCGTCGGACCTCATGTTCTAGCTCAGCTTCTCTGGTGCGGCTGTTGTATTCCTGTAGGGCTGCGCTGTTTCCAAGCCCCATCTTCTGTTCCATTTCAAGACGTATGAGCTGCATCTGTTCCAGCTCCCGCCGCAGCTCCTCTATGACCTAATAAACAAAAGGTTATATATATATATATATATATATATATATATATATATATATATATATATATATAAATGCTTGACCTATTTTTTTTTATAGTTCTCCCTTTACTGCTCGATAGTTCATTTTGCAATTTTCTCTGCTGAACTCAATAAATAACCTAAGCCTGAGCCTTGTAGTGTGATGTGTTTATCTCTGCCCCCTTTCAAAACTAACATTTCCCTAAATGCAGCAAATACTGGCTGTGTTTGCACTATGCTGGTTCTTTGTATTCAATGCGATTTCTTCTAAATCTTCTCATGGCTTACTAAAGACTCGCCAAGGTGGTCTTGGGAGAACAGACAACAAACTCCATTGACAAAAAACTCACATGGATTTCTTTTTGCTGCCAATGGCTGGATGTAAAGGTAGGCATGTATCGCTTGGGAAGGGGGAAGTTAAGTGAACCCGTTTGCTTTGCCCTGCATAGCAATGCAATGTACCGGATTCTCTTTAACCACTTACCGCCTGTAGGATGTCATATGAGGTCCTGGACTTGAAGTGGAGATATCAGGATGATGCCTGCAGCTACAGGCATCATCCCAGTAGCTTTTTGTTTAGTCAGGGATTCCCTACAATGTAAAAGCCATCCTACAGGCTAATTAGCCGCTGGATTGCTTTTTACAGGCAGCGGGAGGGGACTCCCTCTTTGGGCTCTCTCGTGCGATCAGGGAGACCGGTAGGTATTGGATCTGGCGGTGCCACCATGTTACCACAGAGCTGACTGTGGACCAGATGGTCCCCAACCATCTCTATAGTCCTGGGTGGCCAGAAGCAATGTTATGACATCACTTACAGTTCCGGCAGATGTAGACACTGGTATTTGTTTTCTGGAAAGCAGAGAGCAATGTTTTGGGATTTTATTGATCGCATGCTTTCCAGGGTAGAGGAGAGATAGAAATAAAAGTGATTAAAAAAAAAATTAAAGAAGGGACAGTGTAAAAAAAGAAAACATTTTATATATATATATATATATATATATATATATATTTATTATTATTATTATTTTTTTAATGTGCCCCCTGTCCCCCTATGCAGTGGTGAATGCATACGTAGGCCGCGCCTGCATATGTAAATGGTGTTTGCACCAGACATGTGAGGCATCGCAGCAAATGTTATAGTGAAAACAATAATTCTAGCCCTATGCCTTCTCTTTAACTCTAAACCCGTAACCTGTAAAAATTCTTAAAGCGTTGCATATGGAGATATTTAAGTACCGTAGTTTGGCACCACTCCACGAGTGTGCGCAAATTAAAAGAGTGACATGCACGGTATCTATTCACTCCGCGTAATATGACAGTTTATATTTTTCCCCAAAAAAATTAGATTATAAATTTTGTTTTTTTGCATTAAGATTCATTAAAGTGTATTTTTTAAAAAGAAAATTGCTTTTGAAAAATCGCCGCATAAATATCGTGTGACATAAAAAAAATAGCAACACCCACCATTTTATTCTCTAGGGCCTCTGCTTAAAAAAATAAATCACATACACAGGCGTACCTCGGTTTACGAATTTAATGCGTTCTGTGGGACGTTTCGTATTGCGAAAAATGCATAAACCGAAAAGCAGTAAGGAAGTAATCCGTTTCAGAGGTCAGAAAAAAGTAAAAAAAAAAGTCTTATCTGTTCAAAACTCTTTATAAAGTGCACTTTAAAAGCATAAATACTATACAGGGACATGATTAAAAATAAATTTGTAAATGCATTGAAAACCAATTAATCCATTCCAGAGGTACAAAAAAAGTAAAAAAAAAAAAAGTCTCATCTGTTCAAAACTCTTTATAAACTGCACTTTAAAGGCACGGGACCGGCGCTATAAACTCTTCGTATTGCGAAAAATATTCGTAAACCGAGGCATTATTTTCAATGGATTTTCATTCGTAAACTGAAAATTACGTTGACCGAGGCGTTCGTAAACCTAGGTACGCCTGTAAATAATGTTTGGGTGTTCTGAGAAATTTTCTAGCAAGGAAAAAATGTTGATTTTCACATGTAGGAGAGAGATGTCACAATTGGCCTGGGTGGGTAGTTCATCTCTCTCTTCAATCAGCACATGCTCAACTTTCTTACCCCTTCCCACACCATTCCTCTCAGCTGCTGGGAGCAGGAGAAGCTGCCTTGTGTACACTCAAGTCGTGGTTCACACAGGGCTACTGAATTTTCCTATTTGACAACTCTGGTATTTTGGGATTGGCTCAGGGCTGTCACATGGAGTAAGTACACTTCCATATCCAGAAGTACTAAGTATTTTCTTTGCTCCCGGCATCTGAACAAAATGGTGGGAGAGTGAAAGAAAGTGAAAGAAAGACAAGTATGTGCTGCTGGGAAGGAAAGCGTACAAACTCCAAGTGTCTACAGATCACTAGAGGGAAAGTTCAGATAGAGAAAAAAAAGCTTGCAGATTGTAAAAGTCACATGCAGCATATGAGAAGACAGGAGCCATGATAAAGGCAAAAAAAAGGTCACATAGGTCAAGGATAGATCGCCAGAACAAGAGAAAGGCATATGGAAATAGAATGGGAACTTGTAGATGCAGGGTGAGGTCACACTGGAATAATGATGTTATAATAGGGAAACAATCACAGAGAAGTGGGTTAATGGTCACATGATAGCAGAATGAAGTCACATGGGAGTGAGATGAGGTGACAAGGGATGAAGTCATGCGAGAATAGACTGAGGTCATAGAAGACATCAACGAGATCAGTATATTCTTACCTCTTGGCACCGTTCTTTCTCTGTCTGCTGTTTGTGCAACTCTTTACTGAGCTTTCCCCCCAGCATTCTGTTCTGATCCTGCTGGTCTTGAAGCTGTTCCTGGAGGTCCTCCACCTGATCCAGCAGTTTATGTTTCTCCTGTAGACAAAATTCAACATGTCAAAGGAGAAAATGAAAAGAAACGGAAAAGTATAGAATGAGGCACTGAGGGTGCTAAATTACTATCGGGCAACTGTATTAAAAAACAAAAACAAATCTGGATAGCAAGAATACTTTTCCACAGTCATTCCTTGACTTTTACATCATACAAATTCAAAGGTAAACATACCACCAAATATCACCTTGGTTTAGGGATCGGCTTTCCATATTTTGGACAAAATACAAACCAATAACTAGGTTTATAACTCTTTATCCAACACAAAACACTTTTCTCCTGCACTAGGAAAGGACTTAGTAGACCCAATAGGAATGTTCTGGAATATGCACTGCTTGCTGCCCTCAACAGACCGGGGTGGTCCAAATACACTGGATATAAATGGAGAAACAGAAAAAGGGCGCACCGACCTAGTGCATTATCATTTAAAATATTTATTGAAGAAACAAAGTAAGCCCTGAGGAAGAGGTTGTGTCCTCCAGGGTTCCATCGTATGGACTCGGATGTTGTTTGGATCATACATCTTGTTCAGTTTGACATGCCTGTGTTTTTACATCTATTGTGAGTATGATACTTACTTTGTTTCTTCAATAAATATTTTAAACGATAATGCACTAGGTCGGTGCGCCCTTTTTTTTATAACTCTTTATGTCGCTACTTAAATAAAATGTAAGGTGCATGGAAAAGGTGCACATAATACACCAGTCCCACCGCTGATCTTTACTGTATTGAAGAAACACTGCTTCCTGAAGAATCCTCTGTATCTGACACTTCCAGGCGTAACAAGTGCCTAGTCCCCTATGTGCATTGTGGTTCTAATCGCCAACCCAGACAACACTACAGGTAAAAGTATTGATGTAGGGGCCAGCAGATGTAACCAATGTGCCTAGTGGGGAACCAGGCATCTGCTCCAACACTTCTGTAAATGTTGGATGAAGAAAGTCCTCAAAGAGGTATTAAACCCAAAAGCAAACATTATATTGCAGCTTACCAATTCCTTGATGTGATGTCTGCATTAGTTTTTTTTTTAGGCTTTCTTTCTTCTATTTTCACCTAGTGATCTGGCCAGTATGCTTGTTATTTTTCAAAAGAACATGCTCTCTTGAAGATGCATCAGTTATGGGGACAAACCATTCAACACTGGCAGGAGTGCTTGCAATGATCAGCTTTTATGTATGCAAAATCTTTATCCCAAAAGGAAAAAAGCACTGTTGCTGTAACTGCTTATAAAGTATTAGCTGGGATTTAGCTTCAATTTATTAGTGTATTTAACCACATGCCTACCAGGCACTTACACCCCCTTCCTTCCCAGGCCAATTTTCAGCTTTCAGCACTGCCACACTTTGAATGACAATTGCGCGATCATCCAACACTGTACCCATATGAAGTTTTTATAATTTTTTTTAAGACAGATAGAGCTTTCTTTTGGTGGTATTTAATCCCCTCTGGGTTTTTTATTTTTTTGCTAAACAAACCAAAAACAACTGAAAATTTTGCAAAAAAAAGTTTTCTCTTTAGTTTCTGCTATAACATTTTGTAAATAAGTGATTTTTCTCCTTCACTGATGAGCGCTAATGAGGCTGCAGTGATGGGCACTGATGAGGAGGCACTGGTAGGTGGCACTGATGGGCATTACTGATGGGCACTGAAAGGCAGCACTCATATATGGCACTGATTGGCAGAACTGATAGGCAGAACTGACTGGCACTGATAGGTGGCACTGATGGGTATTACTGATGGGCACTGAAAGGCAGCACTCATATATGGCACTGATTGGCAGAACTGATAGGCAGAACTAACTGGCACTGATAGGTGGCACTGGTAGGTGGCACTGAAAGGCAGCTCAGATAGGCACTGATATGTGGCACTGATGAGTACTGGCAGGTGGCACTGATGGGGCTACACTGATCATCAGGGCACACTGAGTAATACCAATTACCAGCTCTCACTTTATTGTGTATTGCAGCTTGCTGCACTCATAATAATCTAAGAAACAATGCTGCTCCAAAAGCTCATGCTTGGAGTGCAGGCACAGCTTCCGGGTCCGTCCCCACTCACAGTCCACCAAACAATATGGAGTAAACCTCACATGCCAGGTTCAGTTGAAATCATCTTTATTCTACATGGAAAAGTCAGATCACCCCACCTGGGACCCACACTTTCTGACTAGCTTTTCCCAACAAGGGCTTAATCAGAGAGGTGTGTTCTCTATATTATTTGGTACGACATCTATTTTGTTGGGACCCCAATGCAGGAGAAATTGCTCATGCTGTATTTTACTTTTTCACTACATGGTCCTATATGACATGCTATGAGTTGTGGTGCACAGTAGATGTGTTGGGGTGCCATTCAAAACGTATAGTGCTGCAACTCACCATAATATGCTTGGTACATTAGCATGCGTAGAAGTTTTTTTTTTTTTTTATATTGCAAGAGGAATCCAACAGTTGAATATCTTTTGAAAAATTCTAAGTTACAACCGCTAAAACATTCATTACAAAACAACTGAGGCATCTTGTCATGAGGGAATGACACCATCATTGTGGGAAGAGGTATGGTTCTGAGGTCTTGAATGCACATGTGTAAAAGTTGTGAATGGGTTGCTGTGACCCATTTTGACACGAGTACCTTCTGAGAACTGAAAATACCAGTTTTGCTTGGCATCTGTCTTTAGATACAGTGGGTATAGAAATGAATCATCCCCCTTTAAAATAATCGCATTTTGTGGTTTTGCAGCCTGAAATGAAGACAGTTTTTATTTTATGCAGCTTATAACGTCCAAGTGAAAGACATGTAAAAAAAAATAAACAGAATTACGGAGTTGGAAAAAGGATCACCCCCTTGTGTCAGTATTTTGTTGATCCAGCTTTTGCTTCAGTTATAGCCTTTAGTCTGTTGGGATGTCTCTACTAACTTTGCACATCTAGACTTTTCTATATTTGCCCGCTCTTCTTTGCAGAACTACTCAAGCTCAGTTATATTTGATGGTGACCGTATGTGGACTGCACTCTACAAGCCATTCCACAGATTTTCAATGGGGTTTAGTTCTGGGCTCTGACTAGGTCATGCAAGGACTTTCACCTTTTTCTCCTCCAACCACTGTGGGCTCATTTTTGCTGTGTGCTTTGGTCCATTATCATGTCGGAAGGTAAATTCTTCTTCTTAGTTACAACTTTCTGGTAGAAGGCAACAGATTTTCCTCAAGAATTTGATAGTATTTTGCCCCATCCATTTTTCCTTCTATCCTGAAAAGTGCTCCAGCTCCTGCTGCAGAGAAACCCCCCATAACAGGATATTCCCCCCTCCATGCTTTACTGTAAGAATGGTGCTATTTGGATGGTGAGCTGTAATGGATTTTTGCCACACATTATAGTGTTGAGGCCAAATAATTCAATTTTTGTCTCGTCTAACCAGAACACCTTTATCCATATGGCCTCAGAATCTTCACGGTGCATTTTGGCAAAGCTCAGTCATGACTGCTTGTGGCCTTTCTTGAGGAGCGGCTTTTTTCTTGCAACCCTCCCATACAAGCCACATTTGTAGAGAATTTGTGATATTGTTGTCACATGCACACAATAACCACTCTTTGTCATAAATTCCTGACACTGCTTCAGAGTTGCTATAGGCCTCTTGGTAGCCTCTTTGACCAGTTACCTCCTGGATCTTTCATCCAGTTTGGAGTGACATCCTGATCCAGGGAGGGTCTGTGTTGTACCAATACCTTCCACTTGTTATCTATAGACTTCACTGTGCTTCTAGGCATTGATAAAGCCTTTGAAATTTATTTTATATCCATCTCCTGACTTGTGCCTATCCACAACTTTATCCTGGAGATCTTTTGACAGTGCCTTGCCACCCATAGTTGATGGTTTGCTTCAGTTGCAATACCAGGGACTGAAATGCTCCAGGAAAGCTCTTTTCATGCTAAGCTGAGCTGATCAAAATGACCACAGCTGATTACAGTTGAAAGTCAGGGGGTGAACCCTTTTCGTCAGTTTTTAGGAGGGGGTGAACCCTTTTCGAAGTCGGCGATTCTGTTTTTGAATTTTTTTTTTCTGACTTGTTGTTGTATCTTTCACTTGGATGCTATAAAATTTTCACGGGGTAAATACAGCTGGATAAAACAAACACTGTGTTTGTCGTCATTTCAGGCTGCAAAGCCTGTGAGTATTCTAAAAAGGGGTGATTCTATTCTATACCTAAAACAGTAAATCAAAAACGAATTCTCCTGCGCTCTAGGACCCAGACAGGTGGCGAATGGATGGAACCAGACCTGGAAAAATCGACCACCAATGCATGTAGGGTTGTGCGGCTCCAAACAAGGCTGGGGAAGCCCGACCAATACTGCAGAACGAAATGAAAATGAGAAGCGCACCAACCTTGCGCATTACCTCAATAACCAAAATTTATTAATTATAAAAATATACTCACAAACAGCGAATAAAATCAGGCATGTAAGTCCTCAAAGGGACTTGAAGACAGCGCGAATCCCATCAAATGGATGGATATGTACTGAATATCCATCCCCTTGATGGGATTCACGCTGTCTTCAAGTCCCTTTGAGGACTTACATGCCTGATTTTATTCGCTGTTTGTGAGTATATTTTTATAATTAATAAATTTTGGTTATTGAGGTAATGCGCAAGGTTTGTGCGCTTCTCGTTTTCATTTCGTTCTGCTCTATTCTATACCTATTGTACATGACACAGAAATTTAAGGTATTACTGCTCACCTCTTCTAACCTCTGTGCCGTCGCCTTGAAACCCGGTAGCTGAGAGCGGAGATCTAAATTCTCATTTTCTAGCTCTTGAAGTCTGCAAAGGAAAAGTAATTACTACACTGCAATCTCAAACACCCCATCAGAGGGCGTATTTTTCACACGTACATTTCCTACAAGTGATCAGAGCCGCCTGATTGGCTCCTTTCAATCTAATCACAACACATACCTAGCTTTAAGACTGGTTAGCCGATAGCTGCGGTCTCGCTCCATCTTGCGCAGCTCGTCTCTGTGTTTGCGAGTCTCTTCACTTTGAACCTCATCTGACTGCAGCTCTTGATCTTTCAGCTGCTCTTCTAGCGCATGTGCCCTGATTAGCAAATGAGTCAGAGGTGTCATTAAAAAAAGGCAAAAGAGTGATAGATACATTATCAAAGCTCAAATCTTCTACTTACACTATCACATAAAGTGAACCTGTGGCCAAACTATGGACATTAACCACTTGTCCTCCGGAGGATTTACACCCCCCCCCCCGATCAGGCCATTTTTGTGCGATACGGCGCTGCGCTACTTTAACTGACAATTGCGCGGTCATGCAACGCTACACCCAAATGAAATTTACGCCCTTTTCCCCCACAAATAGAGCTTTCTTTTGGTGGTATTTGATCGCGTGTGCATTTTTTACTTTTTGCTATTAAACATGTCAAATAAAGCATTTAAAAAAATCAAATTTCGTCATGAATTTAGGCCAAAATGTATTCTGCAACATGTCATTTCTAAAACAAATCCCAATACGTGTAAATTAATTAGTTTACGTGAAAGTTATAGCGTTTACAAATGGAGGTATATATCCTGGATTTTTTTTTTTTTATTATTAGTAATGGTGGTGATTAGCGACTTATAGCGGGACTGCGGCAGGCATTCTGACACTGGGGGGAAACTGACTTGGTGTCATTGACATTCCCAGTGACACCAATACAGTGATCAGTGCTAATAAAAAGCAATGACACTGTACTAATGGCACTGGGCAGGAAGGGGTTAACATGTGGGGCGATCAAAGGGTTAACTGTGTGCTGTTTTACAGTGTGCGCTTTACACTGAAAGCACACTTCTTTGTATAGCTCCGTTATACAGAGCCATACAAAGCAGTGTGCAGGAGCTGACAGGGGAGAGATCTGTGTTAGGTCTCTCCCCGGTCAGTAATACTCAGAGATCGCCGGGTTGCCGGTCCCAGTGACTGACAGTTGAGGCCAGGAATGGCGGCACGGGTAGGACACGTGCACGGCACCCTACCCGGAACTGCAAAATCACGTATATATACGTGATTTTGCACACTTGTGCCGCCCTGTAGCAGTACTTCTGCTATAGGACGGCACAGAAGCGGTTAAAGTATTTAAAATTCTTAACAAGGAGTAAATGGGCTTTAAACAAGCCCTTATTGACCTCTGTAGATGCAGGCACTGTGGTGCAATTCACAGCAGTAACACTGAAGTCACTCAAGTGGTTCTCTCAGCTGCTCCGTTCACTCTGCTCCTCCCCTTCAAAGCTCCTGCTCTGTGTTTACATTAATTATTAGAAGGCTGGAAGGGCACTGCTGGATGGGGGAGCAGGGTGAGCTGAGCTGCAGAGAGAACAAACCTGCCCCCCTACTAGTCAAACCAGGGAAGTGTCCCTCAGTTGTTGCTCCCTCACCACTGATTCTGTAGCATTTTGGCCAGTGAAGAAGCAACGTCATAGGAGCAGGTGAGTCATCGTTTTAGCGTTCCTGTTGCTGGTGAGTTGTTACCAGGGACAGGACCACTAATGTGACATGGCCCAGGACCATGACCAGAACATAAGTCAAAAATTAAAAAAAAAAAAAAAAAAAAAACACACACACCAGGGTGTTAAATGCATGTTTTTTTTCTAGGGTAGCTTTAAATACAGTTTTACTTTTCCCCTTTCCCTTCTTCGTGCAGCATGTTCCCCAAAGCCACTTCTCTTCATTACTCCATTCTTTGGTTGCACTCTGACATTATAACGTACAATGCAGGGCTAGCAGTCCTGAACTCTTAAGTGTTGACACACAAGATGGAGCTTCAGAGGAAAAAGCACTGCCGGGGAAATCAGGGATAACATAGGTAAAAACTGCATTTCTACCATAGACAAAAATGAGCACTTAACCCTAGCAGTATGGGGGGGGGGGGGGGGTTGGGTTGACCCACTGCAAGGGTAGTTTTAATTTTTCATTGTAGTTTAGCGTTAACCCTTTCACTGCCAGAGACGTTTTTGCTTTTTCTGTGCATGTTTAAAAAATCATTTTAGGCCTGAAGATTACACAAAACCCCCAAACATTATATATTTTCTGAAAGCAGACACCCTAGAGAATAAAATAGTAGTCATTTTTTGTGGCCGCAAAAGGTTTTAGGGCAAACAAATGCACTAAATTACCCACGTTTTTGGATAAAATCAGAGGCGGACTGACAACTCATGGGGCCCCCGGGCAATAGGGGATCATGGGGCCCCTGTGTCCTTGCCCAAACTCAAAAAAGCCTATGAAAAAGGTACCAGGGGCATCTCATGGGGCCCCCTACTGACCCCGGACCCTCGGGCAGTGCCCGAGTTTCCAAATGGTCAGTCCGCCCCTGGGTAAAATATAAAAAATACGAGGTTGCACTGAGAAAATGGATACCCAACATGTCAAACCTTACATTTGCATGTGCCTATGAAATGGTGACAAACGTCAGTACCCTATATTTTCTAGAAGCAACACTTCAAAAGCTCCTTATAGGTCATCAGTTTAGTGTTACAGAGGAGGCCTTGTGGAAGAATTATTGCTCTCACTCCGGCGTGCGCGGCTTTATGTAACATGTGTATTGCAATCGCCATTTTCACCCGTAGGCGCCCCTGACATGCGTATATGTTCGTACGTGTGTATATGTGGGGGGTGGGGGAAATGTTATGTGCTTGGGTGTAACTTTTTTTGCAATAAAAAAGATTTTTTTTTTTTACTTTACTTTTTTTCATTATATAGGGAACAAAAAGTCCCCTATGTGATCATTTTTAGGTGACAGCTTATTTTAGATCCCGCATGTCTCCTCTGGATGTATTGCAGTGCAGATCACATTGCAATACATTTTTCCCTGGCTATGGTAGCAGGGGGAAAGTGACAGCGGTGACCTGGAAGTGACATCATACACATCACTTTCCGGGTTACAGCAAGAAGGGGAGGAGATTGATGTCGGTTCCCGAGTCCGCAGATGGGCAAGCGAAGCGCACAATACATGGCAGGAGTGCAAGCACGTGGGGGGGTGGTCACAGTTACCGGGGGCTGTGGAAACAATTTGGCAATTGTAAACCCTCCTGCTGTCAGGTCTGAACGACGCATGGACCTGGCAGTGAAAGGGTTAAATCATGCACGCTGCACTTACGTTGTTCCAAATCACCCCACCTACCTGTGAAGTAACTGCAGATTCTCTTGTCGGAGTCGGTTCTGTTGTTCACTTGTAGTGGTTGCATCTCTCTCCAGCTCGCTCACCCGCTGCTCTAGGTACAGCACCTGCAGGAGAAAAGAGGCAACCTGAGTAAGGCAGGAAAGAAAGTTTAAAGAACAAAACTGGGCAACAGGTGAATGCAATCCATGAGCTATAGAACTATGCAGCAAGCACTGCAATGGTGCTCATGTAAAAAAAAGATCACCTAAAGCAGAACTAAAAAGAATCTATACTCATCTTTCCTCCAGTGGTCCCTGTCCCTCGCCGGCATCTTCTCCTGTGTGGCGGCGTTCGGATGTCTTCATTGGCCAGTGTGGGATGATGTCACTCCTGCCCATGCGCAGTAGTCAGTCATCCCGGCACACAGGAATTGAGCTGACACTGTAAGTTGAGCTGCGCATGCACAATTCAGTTTTCATCAGCAGAGATGACAGCAAGCAGGCAGGCTGGTTTATTTTATTACAGAAGAGACACTGTATGTCTCTTCTGCATTAAACAGCCTGCTAGGTCGCTGTTTGTTACAGCAGAAATTTAGTTCCACTTTAATGTAAGACTGTGTGCTGGAGGTCCCTTTCCCGTCACCATTTTTCTCTTGGTGTCAGGAAAACTTCTCAGAAGCAATTTATGCTGATAGCAGAGAAATGAAGCAGCAGAAAGAAATGACACTTAGGGGTTTATTTACTAAAGCTGGAGTGGGCAGGATCAGACTCACGTCTGCATAGAAACCAATCAGTTTCCAGGAGTTATTGCCAAAGCTTAATTGAACAAGTTGACGTTAGAAGCTGATTGGTTCTATGCAGAAGTGAGCCTGATTTTGCTCTCTCCAGCCTTAGTAAATAAACCCCTTAGTGTTCTGGACTGAGACAAGTACACACTATAGAGGGATATGCTTTGTTCATATTTCATGTCAGAGCTTTACAACCACTTTAGGCCCAAACGGTTTTTCTGATATTTAAATAATATTGGGAAGGGTTACCAATGTCACCATCACATTATCTGTTTTAAATCAGAATACAATGAAAAGACCCGGTCTAGCTTCTAAACAATGGAACTCCACAGGCAATAGAGGAGATATTATGCCGACCTCTGATGTCTGTGTCCCCAACTGCAAACTTTGGTTTCTTCTGCTGGCCCCCAAAATCACTGGCGAATCCTACAGTGGCTTAAAGGTCAGAGGAAGGAAACGGTGCCTGAAGGGGAAAACATTATATTACTCCCAGAAGCAATGAATGATGAAGGGTGTCACAGAGTATGCCAGTGTTTCTCAACCTTTTTTCAGTCAAGGCACCCTTTAAAATTATGGAGAATCTCAAGGCACCCTTTAAAATTATAGATAATCTCAAGGCACCCTTTAAAATTATGGATAATCTCAAGGCACCCTTTAAAATTATAGATAATCTCAAGGCACCCTTTAAAATTATGGATAATCTCAAGGCACCCTTTAAAATTCTGCACAAAAGCAAGGCACCTCATTCTAAAAAGTGATTCTATACACATCCACACACACAATACACCCAGCGTTAGAGGTGATTTATTGTTCCGAAGCAAATACCTTTGCACACTGGTACTGACTAGTATTCCAGTGTGTCTCTCTCCCTAACTCTGTTAATGTGACCCCAGTGCTGACGGAGAGGGGCATACAAGGATGATGTGCATGCACCGGACGTCCTCCTTATCAACTGATCATGTCATTGGTTGTTAGGATCCTGGCAGCTAGAAGGTCATAAAAGCGAATGAAAACCTGTGGCTTTGTGTAACTGAAAGGCAGGATTAATCCACCTGCTGCTTGTATACAATTTTTGGCCAATTTTTATGCATTTTGCCAAGGCACCCCTGAAGAAGTCTGAAGGCACCCCTGAAGAAGTCTGAAGGCACCCTGGTTGAAAAAGGCTGGAGTATGCAACGCTAAATATCAGAGGAGGCAGGAGACACGAGCCATCAAAGAGGTGAATATACTACACTATACTCTTACAGGGGTGTGCCATTTTGATTTGTTTAGAGACCTTAAAGTGGAGTTCCAGCAGTCTTTGTGTTTATTAAAAGTCAGCAGCTTCAAAAACTGTAGCTGCTGACTTTTAATACACACACATTTACCTGTCCCGGGGTCCAGCGATGTTCTCACCCGCAACGTCCCTTCTCCCCTCCATGGCATCTCAACTGTGGGCACTAGGCTGTGACAGCTTTCGGCTTCACAGCCTGGTGCCCACTGAGCATGCACGAGTCACGCTGCGCCTCCTAATTGGTCTGGCAGTCTTCTGGGATCTGTGAAAGGAGACTGCGGGAAGGAGGAGGGGGCCGAACTTCCAAGAACACAAAAGAGCCAATTTTTAGCTAGTAAACTTTGAGCAGCAAGGTTACCTTGTCAGTGAGATCTGTGTCATCATACGCCATCTCTGTCTGCTGCTGTTGCACCGGTTCTTCTTCCAGGAATCCGCTGTGCTGTAGTCTCCTACAGAACAGGAAACAAGTGTAAAAGACTTTGGGGAACAAAGGGGCATCTTACAATGCAAAGTTGATGAAGGTTTGGTTAATATCAATGCGGTTTCTCTGTTGCTACGTTTGCTCCAGCACAGCAGCACATTCATGTGAATGGGCTGCTGTACCCACTGAAAACGCAGGGAAAAGGTCCCTGCACGGTTGCAGAAAATGCGGCTGCAGGGAAACTGCATTATGCAGTGTGGTTTCCAGTGTGTGTGTGCCCCATTAAAATTAATGGTACCCTCATGCATCTCCTGAGCAGCAGCGTATTTTCGTTGCAGGTGTGGGAAAAGGTGCAGTCACACAGTGGCAACCACCCGCACAACTGTGAACCTGGGCGAGGAGCTCATGCACAAGCAGAATGATCTAAAACAGATCGTCTCTGCTAATAGTGTATCAATGGTTGCCAGCTTTCAAGGATGAAAGACACCTTCCCCTATACCAGGGGTAGGCAACCTGTGGCACTCCAGTTGTTGCGGAACTACATTTCCCATGAGGCATTGCAAAGATTACAAAACTGACAGTTACAGCTATGACTTGAAGAGGCATGATGGAACTTGTAGTCCTGCGGCTCTCAGGTTGCCTACCCCTGTTCTATACAGGACAGCCAGGAATGACCATACTATTTCAGAATCTGATTGATGCGTGTGAGCGGTTGTTGAACGTACACTTCCATGGCCTTAAAATTGATCCGAGTGGTCAGCAGCTGTCTAGATCGCTCATACCTGTCCAGTCTGGCCATTAGGACCCCTTCACACTATGTGCAGGTACCTGCAAGTTTCTGCACTGGATGAACACAGGTAACTGTAATGATACATAGAAAACAATAGTTTTCTACGTGGCATTCTAACACCACAACGCTGAGTTTATATGCGTTTACGGGATGTGAGTTAAAATGCATCACGTTAGCATTCTAACGCATCTAAATGCATGTAAACACATAATATGCCTTTAAAATTACATTAAGCGCCAAAATGCACATGAATGAAGTGCAGGTAATTGCACATAAAAATTCACTGCAGACAGAGGCATATAGCGTTTTTCTGCATGTCAGTGTGAATGGGCCCTTAGCATTGATAGATCAGGCCGCCAGTAGGCAACTACAAAAGAAAAATCTTGGTTACACTAATCAGAGCACAGCCATAATCTAAGGACATGCATGGTCTATATCAGTGGTCTCTAAACCGTGGCCCTTTGCTTGCTTTTATCCAGCCCTTGGGGCATTATTCCCCCCACAATCAGCAACAGTGGAGCATAGTTCCCGCCACTGACACCAATGGGACATTATTGCTCCCACTGACACCAATGATAGGGTACTAATTCCTTCTACTGACACCGATGATGGGGCACTATTTTTCCCACTGACACCGATGATGGGGCACTATTCCTCCCACTGACACCGATGATGGGGCACTATTCTTCCCACTGACACCCAAGATGGGGCACTATTCCTCCCACTGACACCCAAGATGGGGCACTATTCCTCCCACTGACACCCAAGATGGGGGACTATTCCTCCCACTGACACCGATGATGGGGTATTATTCCTCCCATTGAAACCAATGATGGGGCACTATTCCGCCCACTGACACCAATGATGGGGCACTATTCCGCCCACTGACACCAATGATGGGGCACTATTCCGCCCACTGACACCAATAATGGGGCACTATTCCTCTCACTGACTCCAATGATGGGGCACTATTCCTCCCAATGACACCAATAATGGGGCACTATTCCTCTCTGACACAAACAACGGGAAACTGTTCCTCCCATTGATACCAGTGATGGGGCACTATATCTCCTGTTAATACCAATGATGAGGCATTGTTTACTGAAGCTGGGACAATTTTCTTCTCCCACTGGCCACAGTCTGGCCCCCCTAAAGTCTGTAGGACAGTAAACTGGCCCTTCGTTTATAAAGTTTGGAGACCTCTGGTCTATATAACGACGTCTATTTACTAAAGGCAAATTGGCTGTGCACTGCAAGTGCACTTGCCCTAGATATGGGGGGAACATGCAAGGAAAATTAAAAAAAAGCATTTTTTCTTGCACATGATTGGATGAAAAAAAAAATAAGCAGAGCTTAGACTCATTTCAGAGCTTCCCCTCGGATATAAAGCAGGTGCACTTGCAGCCATTTACCTTTAGTAAATCAACCCCAGTGTCTCCTGATGACCCATACCCGTCATTTGTAGTAAGCCATTGCTCCTATTTACAAAAGGAAGGATTGCTTATCTGTACTTCCCTTGCTGAGCCTGCATTTAGTTACGAACTTCCTTTGTTTGCAGAATATTGCTGCATGAAAGTTGTGCAAGCTAAAAATGTTACCAAAACGCAGTTCTCAAGGGATCACCTTCCATTCCGTCTCCCAGACCACATAACAGTTGCAGGACACAAGTCAATACCAGTGAAAGCAATCCATCTGCCAACTAAGGCTACTCACATTTTATTTTTTGCTTCATTATAGATTACTCCTAAAACAAACTAGTTACTTCTTCCCTGCTCTGTCAAAAAAAAGTTTTTAGTTTTAAAGGCTAAAGCCGGCCATACATGGGTCGAATTCCAAACGAACGTTCTTTTGAAAATCATAACTAAGAATTTTCGTTCAAATCTCACACTATTAGTGGGCCGCAGCGGTCATTGAATTGTCACCAACATGGAAAGAAGAATCACTCTGAGACCTGGACAGCATTAAAAAAAAAACAGACCGGTGGGCCTAATACTTTACTGCTCTATCAAAAAAAAAGTTTTTGGTTTCAAAGGCTAAAGCCGGCCATACATGGGTCGAATTCCAAACAAACTTTTCGAATTTTCGTTCAAATTTCGATCCATTGGTGGGCCGCAGCGATCATTGAATTTGAGTGATCAGGAATGCTGTAAATTTTTTTGAAAAACAAAATCAATTTCTAATCAATGATGGGAGAATCGTGCCAGAAAAATATTCAAAAAAGAACTGAGCATGTGCTGTGATCTGGAAAGAAAAGAAGATTCCTGGCCACGACAATCCTTTTCTGTAGCAACATGAGGTGAAATTGAAGGCTTGTTCGGTCAAATTTCTAAATCAATGGTGGCACCATTGGATTACAAAATGAACAAATGTTCTAGTTTTTCTATGGAATTTAATCTATGTAAGGCCTGCATAAGTTCGTTGTTTCCAGAAAATACCTGTAGGTCATTTGGCCCCCCTGGAAGCCTGGCCAAAAAAAATCCAATTTAACAATCCCCACTTTCTGCTTTGCTGCCAAGAAGCGAATACTGTTGGGACACTCACTCCCAACCTTTCAGGAGTGATGACCAACATTTTTCACTTTCTAGGAACAAAGCAGGATGTGGGGGGTTGCTAACTGGGAGTTTTTCAGTCAGGCTTCAAGGAAGGTCCAAATAGCTTACAGGTATAACACCAAAATGATGAATATTTTACAAAGCTGCACCGTATTTTAATATCTACTGGGTCCCCTTGATTGCATAGGCTATTTTCTGGAAAAGGAGGACATAGCCGTTGAATGTATTTTTTTTTATATGCAAATTTTGAATGCACCTGGGCCCTACTGCAATCCCCTCTACAGCATTGCTAAGACTGGCAGAAGAAAAGGCAGGGTTGGGACAGGGGCGGACTTACAACTCCTGGGGCCCCCGCGCAATATGGGCTCATGGGGCCCTTGTGTCCTTGCCCACACTCAAACCACACCCAAAAAAGCCTATGAAAGGTACCAGGGGCATCTCATGGGGCCCCTACTGCCCCCCGGCCCTCGGGCAGTGCCCGAGAGCCCAAATGGTCAGTCCGCCCCTGGGCTGGGAGCCAATCAAGTGTGTTTTCATGCAAGTGTGTTGACAGCAACTATGCTGATAGATAGGCAGAACAAAAAGATGACCTCATTAGTCTGCTGCTATTCCTTCACTGTTCAAGCTGGGAGTGGAGAGAGGACACCATTATATCCCTTAAAGTGGAACTATAGGCAAAACTTTTTTTCTCTTTGGATAGAACAATGGAGGGTTATAACCTCTGGCAGATTTTTTTTTTTTGGCCATCTGTCCCCCATTGCGGAGGTTTCCTTTCACATCCTGTCCCATAACCAATCAGGAAGTGAGAGGAAATTCCAGCAAATTAAGGGAATTCTTTGGGGACCCCCCAGGTCATCAGAACTAGTGTCCCCATTGGAAGATTTCCCCTCTATTACTTTTCTGGGGACAACTAAAAATGTGGGATTTTCTTTTTCTTTCAATGATAACAGAAAACAGGACAAATAGAGAAGGGTGTAGATACATAACAGGGACAAAAAAAGCAATAAAAAACGGACAAGCATTCTGATCCCCTGTCACTCCATCCAAAACTAAAAATAAACGTTTTGCCTTTAGTTATACTTCAATTGTAAATGGCATTGGCAGAGCTGTGTAAATTTCCATACTAGAAGGACAGGATTACAAAGCCAATTGTCTTATAAAACAGCTCCCAGTCTGTGTATTAAAGGGTAAGTTCACCTTTTGGAACATGTAAGGCTCCATGTACACCGCAGCTGATAAACTCACATTCAGGAGCTTTTCTGCATTTTTTTCAGCAGCCCCTGAACTCTCCCTAATGTTTTCCTATGTGTCCATGTACACATCGTCATTTACAGGCAGTTGAGTTTACAGTCCTTTTTTTGAACGCACCAAACTTGCGTTCAGGAATAGATTTTTTCCACGTTTCAAAACGCCAAATGCTTGTAAACACAGCTAACCGCGTTAATAAGCGTTTGGAAACTTTTTTTAACCCTTCCATTTCCAGATGCTGTCCAGAGCCTTTTTTCATCATGAAAAATGCATGCAAAGCATTTTCCCGGTACTCAAATGGACCCGGTACACCATACTTTGAGGTTTTACATGAAAGAAAATATGTTAGACACTGCTCTAATAATTTCTGCACAGAAATGAGCTGGAACACATCAAAACACCACAAAAAAAAAAAAGACAGCTAATCTCAACACATACTGCTCTCTCTGCTTCTGTTCTCTCTATTTCTCTCAAAATGTCTGAAATAGTTAATTTTTTACGGTTTTCAGTGCATTCTCTGCATTTTGGAAGGTCTCCTGAGGTTATCTTTGAAAAAAACGCTTCTAAAACGCAAATACTCATAAACGCGGTATGCAAACCCGGCTAAACAGATGTTTGTTAACCTACGTTTTCCATCGTTCAGAAGTGTCCCGTGTACATGGAGACTTATATTCTGCAGAGTTTAGAAAGTCTCTTGAATGTATAGAAAGTGAAAGAGGAAAATATGCATTGTGACGTAATCACTGATATATACGCTTGTAAGAAGCAGATACAAGTCACTCGGCTTTGCAGGCATGAGCCTGGCTAGGTTACTCAGCGCTGTTTTAATAAATAGCTTGTTTTCCTCAAGTCCATGTCCGGAGTTCCCTGGTTTTCCAAAATTGCTATTACAGATCCTCAAAGGGAGAATCAGCCAATTAAAATTGTGATCCTTCCATAACTTGCTCATATTTATCTAGCCAAACAAAAAAGTGTTAGCATAGCATTACTGTAAGCTAAAGCATATTTAAAGCCAAAACAAAATCTCAACAAATACTGCTCTCTCTTCTTCTGCTCTATTTCTCTCAAAATATCTGAAATAGCAAATTTTATTACTGTTTTTCAGTGCATTCTGGGCATTTTGGAAGGTCTCCTTTAGGTTATGTTTAAAAAACTTTTCTAAATGCAAACGCTCATAAACGCGGTATGCAAACGCGGCTAAACAGATATTTTTTAACCTACGTTTTCCAGCAGTTCCATCGTTCAGAAGTGTCCCGTGTACATGGAGCCCTACAAGTCTCAGCTCCTGCTGCCTCTCTCTGGATTTCCTCCTTGGTGTGATAGCGGGCAAGGGATATTCTCCCTGTACCCGCTGTCACAATTCAAAAACATGTGACTGCATTCATTCAGTTTCCTAAAGCCATGGCAGACAGCTTGTAGTTCTGAATGAACTGTGCAGGAGCTAAGTTCCCTTGTAGTTCATTCACAAGCCCTGCAGCCTAAAACGCACAGCTCACATACCATGGAGGTACGGGCTGAAAGCTGCAGGGCTTGTCTGCAGAAGCCTGACATCGAACCCCTGATGCACCGATTACAGGTGCAATGCTTTCCAGGCCCCTGCAGGAAAAAAATAATAAATGCACATTTTTTCTGCAAAGTTCTGTGCATTTTTTTTTTTTTCTAAAACGGCCAACTTACCCTTTAAACTGTTTGCCTGGGGTTCGGCTTTAACTCCACAGTCCTACTGATGGTGATTCAAGCATGCACAGCGTGTCTCTGTGAAACTAATGTCAGCTTAGCATGGCTGAGGTCACTCACCTGGCCTCCTTTCTGCTGCAGGTTCTCTTGTCAGGGCTGGAGAAGAGACAAGGGTGACAGTATAAATGACAGTGAAAGAGGGAGACAGCAAATAAAACAAGAGGAAGTAGTGGGAAGGCTCCACCACACACCACACGCAGAAGCCACGAGAGGCTCAAACAAGCACAGCATGCAAAGCAAGTGCAGGAGAGATGTATATATACCATGCGGTGCAGCGAGGCTGTTTGTCACCTAGTAAACAGGAGACACCAAAACCCCAACAGAGAGAAAACTCAAGTTACAAAGGAGAAAACTAGACCAGTACAGGCAACAAATATTGCTGTGGTGGGGGAAAAAAAAAAAGTTAATAGTCACATGACCTCCCTATCAGTAGAAGGGCTGAGATGATTCCTATTTCCTGCACCAGGAAAAAACAATAAAAAGGAGGGTATCCAATCACATCGCTCCCTGCCCCCCCAGCATCTGTCATCTGGTATGATAAGAGCCAACCTGGCCAGAGGAGCCAACGCACAGTCGCTGACTACCTTTATATGGGGCTGAAGAAGGATAAGCCTCACATCGATGATGTTTTTTGTACAGTTATGACAAATTGTGCTTGCATGCAAAAAAAAAAAAAAAAACAACTAGCTTTGCCACAAGAAAAAATAAAATTCCACAGATACTATAAGACTTTAATCTGCACTTGTATGACGCAATCTGCAGAGTGAAAACGTGGATGATTTTACTATGATCACATGATCAGTGGGGGTGCGATAACAACTCGAGTAATTCCGAGGAAAGCCAAGGACATTACTTGAGTTCAATCTGAAAGGCATTTGCCATTATACGGACTTCTAGAGGATGCAGTAAGCAGGTTACAAAAGCAGGGACGGAGGATTCTACACAATCCCATCTGTAGACTAAGGCTGGCCATACACTATACAATTTTCTGTCCAATTTCCTTTAGATTTACCTTCAACTATGTAGTGCAGGGGCCTGCCTAATTGGATACAATTGAAAGTGTTAGGTTTGACCTCCTATTATATGGTATTTGGTAAATTTAAAGATTAATTCTCAAGAAAATTGTATAATGTATGGCCAGCCTAAAGGCTCATGCACATGGGTGTTCTGTTTTGCTGCCAGCAAGATCCTGGTTAAAAGGTTGTCAATACGCCGTTTGCATGTAATGTTTACAGTCCTACACGGACTCTGTTAGTTGCTGCTGCTCAGGGCCAACATATAAATATCAACAATGTGTAAAACAATGTGATAAATGGATCGAATCTCGGCTGGTTCAGCAAGGCCTGGCTGAGAGTCGATCCACCTATGGCAGGGGTAGGCAACCTGCGGCTCTCCAGCTGTTGTGGAACTACATTTCCCATGAGGCATTGCAACATTACAAAACTGACAGTTACAGCTATGACTTGCAGAGGCATGATGGATTTTGTAGTTCTGCAACAGCTGGAGAGCCGCAAGTTGCCTACCCCTGACCTATGGGCAGGTTGGCTGTATCGAAGTTGATTCATCGACTGATTTCAATTCAACCAGCCTGTCGGATTTTTGATCATTGTGTTCTACCAGCAGGAAAGGTTCCCCACCTGCAGAACACAATAGCAATGCAGGAGAGTTCCCCCATCATCACAGTCAGTAATGGTGGAAGGAAAGACATTGCAGAATTTATGGGCTGCTTAAAGCTGGCCACTATTGCCAGAGGCTATAGCTACTAGGAATAATCACTGTGTTCTCCCAACAGGGACGGCTTCTCACGACCCCACCGCCGGGAGAACACAATAGCTCTGTGGTAGGGATTCCTCCATCAACCCTGACTGTGTTGATGGGGGAATCAAGCGGTTTTCTCAATAGTGTGTAATCAGTGGCAGAAGCACCACTGACTTGGGCAACCTGCGGTTACAGGAAAGAAAACTGCATCATCTATGTCCTGCTTAAGTCAGTGGTGCTTCTGCCACTGATTACACACTATTAATGCTCACATCTCCCACTGAATGAGTTATTCATGCAGTGGCGGCTCTGCGCATGAACCTCATGAAGGACTCATACACAGGGGTGGATGACATAATCACACATCAATAGTGAGTGATTAGCAGTGGCAGCGACGTTGGCTACAAATTGTTGATGTTTACATGCCAGCCCTGAGAGATGACAGCAGTAGGCTATAGGGTTCATGCACAGACGTACACATGTAAACGATAGCACATGCGTAGTGCGCAAAATACAGTCCCCAGTGCAGGCCTGAACGCATATTTTTCTCATTCTGGTTTAGGCACAGATATGCTGCAGACCATGAAGCCATGAGCACATCACATACACTACCACTGCCTTCAGATCCGTATAACTTATGGATCTGTATGCAGCAAATTGTCCGTCCTTGTGCATGTGAAATTAGATGTAGATTTGTTGGCTATTATCTTGTATGTATAGACATACGTAAACTAAAGCTGACCATAGACGGATCCGAATTTAGCTTGTTCAGCAGGGTCCGGCCAAATTTCAATCCATCTATGGGCAGGCTAGTTGTGTGAAGTCGATCTAGCGACTGACTTCAGTACAACCAGCCTGTCACGTTTTATTTTTGTGCAATCACTGCTGGTGGCAATAGCCTGCCAGCAGTGATCATGGTATTCTGAAGGCAGGGAAACCTCCCACGGTCAGAATGCAATAGCACAAGAGGGATTCCACCATCAAAACTGTGTTGTTGGGGGAATCAAGCTATTTTCTTTCCTTCAACACTTGTTTGAGGGAAAGAAAATTGCATGATCTATGGTCAGCTTTATGTAGCTGCTGGGGTAAGAGAAAAGGGGAATACTATAGGGTGTCATGTGAGTGGCAGTTCTGAGTCTGCTGGGGCTTCTGACATCATATATAGGGCAGCACAGTGGCTAAATGGTAAGTACGTCTGCCTGGCAGTACTAGGGTCATTGGTTCGAATCCCAACCACGGCACCACCTGCCTGGAGTTTGCATGTTCTCCCTGTGCCTGCATGGGTTTCCTCCGGGAACCCCGGTTTCCTCCTACACTCCAAAGACATGCTGGTAGGTTAATTGGCTCCTGTCTAAATTGGCCCTAGTATTTGTATGTATGAATGTGAGTTAGGGACCTTAGATTGTACACCCCTTGAGGGTTAGGGACTGATGTGAATGTACAATATATATGTAAAGCGCTGTGTTAATTGACAACGCTATATAAGTACCTGAAATACATAAATATCCAAAAGGTAATCTTTCCCAGCAGAAGTCTCAGAGCTTTTGGATGTCTGCACAGCAGAGGTTTTGCAGGTAAACAACATGCCTAAATTACAGTAAAAGCACACGTAATCTTATTGGAAGATTGTTGTTGAAATGAATGGTCTGAACACAGGGTCTCTTTAAAGGGTAAGGAAACTTTCAAAAAAGTTTCCTTGTCCTTGTGCTCCTACCACCCTGAGCAGATCTAGATCAAAGCTCCATGCTTACCAAGGTAGTGCCACCAGGGCCTATGGCAAAGTTTACATCCTTTGATGGGCTTCTTTACATCTATGTCAGCACATGTACAGTGGAATCACACCGACTTCTATGGGAATTGAAAGTTTACCCTTGAAGCCCCCCTCCCAAGGAACATTTATTCATATACCCATCTTTCCTTTTTTCCACTGCCAGTCCATTCAGTCAGTGCCAGGACAAAGCACAGGTTGGGGCTCATTCACACAGGGCCATACACTAACCTGCCATTTAACTGTGCCACTCATAACAATGGGTGGCAAGATGCAGCTGTACACTGGTAAACACAGATCCAAGTTATACATGCATACAGGTACGGGCGTATGCCCCTGAACGCAGTATAGATCCAGGGGTGTACATCTGCATCTGTACACATGTATTGACTCTCATGCACAGGAATACAGACCGCTTTTATGGTGTACAGCCCTAGGTGCCTGTGTGCATGGGCCCTAAAGATGCTTTTCACAAAGCTTTTGTGTTACATTTACAATGCCTCTGACACATTCACACTGCATGCCCATTAGTTTCTGAACCAAGCAACACAAGTTGATTCATCTACTGCATCATGCTGCTAAAAGACAAGTGAAGGATTAAAAAAAAATAACAAACATTTACATTGACCTAGGTGGATGCAGCATGGAACCGATGCTGCATCTGTCCCCCGCTGCCTCTACATCGAGAATTAAGCGATTAACCACTTCAAGTCCGGACACTTTCACCCCCTTCCTCTCCAGGCCAATTTTCAGCTTTCAGCGCTGTTGCACTTTGAATGACAATTGTGCGGTCATGCAACACCGTACCCATATGACTTTTTTAGCATTTTTTTTTTAGACAGATAAAACTTCATTTTAGTGGTATTTATTCACCACTGGGATTTTTATTTTTTTTTGGGCTATATAAATGAAAAAGTCCAAAATGTTTGAAAAAAAGTGTTTTTCTTATAACATTTTGCAAATAAATAATCTTTATTCATAAATCTTGGCCAAAATGTATTCAATTATCTTTTTAGTAAAAAAAAAAAAAAAAAAAATAACCCAAATTAGTTTATAACCAAAAATTAGAATTTTTTTTTAATTTTTATTTTATTTTTTTATATTATTATTTATGGGGGGTTTTTTTTAACATACTGTCACCCTAGCAGTACACTGTCACCATAGTAACACTGTACTACTTGTGGAGGGTGAAGATTTTTTTTTTACACTGATTGCTTTTACACCCATAAAGGCTGTAAAACCAATCATTTCTCCATCTCTCTGGCTGCATTCTTGCAGCAATTGAGAAATACTATGTGAGCTATGATTGGTCACAGTTTGTCACATGGTACAAGGCTGTTGTGAGCACACACAATCCAAAATGGCAGGTGCAGTTTATGAACGGCAACCCGCCCCTGGACTGCCAATGTCCGGCCGGACGGGAAGTGGTTAAAGACCGCTGATTTCTCGGTTCTCAGTCTTCAGTGAGCAAAGACCGGGTGACTGAATTGCTAAGCCAGCTGCTGGTCCAGGCATCTGGGTGGATCCCGACATTAAAGACGGGATTTGGATCTTTCCAGAGTCTGGACTGACCGAATGATGTCAGCCGACAGTGGACTTTAGCCTACTGTTGGCTGAATACGTGTCATAGGAGTTCAGAACGAAGTGCACTCCTGTAATCCCCAGGAGAAGTTGGGACAAAAGAGCTTTGGTCCTACCTCTCCTTTAATAAACACAACAGGTGCACTTTAAAAGGCAGCAGCTGAACTCTCGCACTTTTAAACATTTCGAGATACTTGGGGCCACGTTTTGTATGAAACACAAAAGTCTTCAATAGTATTTCCAAGTCCCAAAGCTGTAGAGTCCTAGAAGCAGAACGTTCGTCATGCAGAGACTTTCCTATACATGCACAGCAAAGCTTCATAAAAATGGACAGAGAGAGGCACACCAGGACCTTTCCTAGGAAGTACATGCGATTTAAAGGGGGGACAGTATACTCTTCATAAGTAATACTGGTTCAGTGACAAATGGGTAGTATAAGGAGAAGATTGATTTTAAGGGGGCAGAGCTTTCTGCTTTTCTTAAAGCGCTATTAAACCCAAAACCAGAAATGTAATTATCATTAGATGTGGTGGCTGCATTCGTTTTCTTGTTTTAGTATTGTTTTCACCTGGTGATCTAACCAGTAACACACTTCCTGTATTAGAGTGCCCCCACTCTGGATGAAGGAGCACAAAGGGGCACAGCAGACAGAAGGATTGGGAGGGTAATATTAGATGGACTAGCAGATTTAGATACACTAACAAAATGAAGCTGAACCTCAGCTAACACTTTATAAGCAGTTATGACAAACAGCTTGTTCCTTGGGATAAAAGTATTACATAAATAAAAGCTGATCATTGAAAGCACACCCTGTCAGTAGTAAATGGTTTGTCCCATTCCTGTAAATGGATATATCTGGAAGCTTGTTCTTTTGAAAAACAACAGACTAACTGGCAGGACCACCAGGTGAAAAGAAAAAAAGAAAACGAATGCAGCAATCACATCTAAGAATTTGTAAGCTGCAATATAATAAATGCCTGCTTTTGGGTTTAATACCACTTTAATAAAATGTCTTAGAGGTAATCTGTAGAGAAGCAAAACACCTACACAAGAAAGTTCTGATGCCAGGCAGTCTTTCCCACGTAATAGTTGTGGGAGAATAAAATTGAACCTATTTACTAAGCGAGTGCCTAGGAACAGATGTGATCTATAAAGTAAGCTTCTATGTTGCATTGCTTCAAGACAGGGTCTCTTTAAGAACATACATTTACCACCATAGTACACCAGTAGACATTCTTAAAAGACTTGATTTTGAAATAAAAAAGCAGCAATGTACACAAATGCCTAAAGTCTAGGCGAATTGCCTGCATGTCACATGATCTTCCCCAAGAAAGGCCTCATTCAATGGATATACCTCTCCCTGTCCTCACTGCTTAACAGTCATGCAATGTCACCTGTCCATCTCGAGGTATCGGAGACGGGTGGATAAGTCTTCCAGGCGGTTGATATGTTTGTGGCACTGGCTGCAGTACAAGCCCCCCAGGGCTGAACAAGGTGGGGGTGCCAGAAGTTGGCGCTCTGATACAGGGGCACCACTGGGGGAACGCAAAGATTGTACATGAACATACCTGAGCTTTCATGGGATATACCGAACAGAAAGAACTACTGCAAATTGTAATGTGCCCATATGTTTTGCTGCGTGCTGAGCTTGGCACCTGACAAGTAGCGGGACATGATGATACGGTGGAAAGAATACAGTCTCTGCGTACATGGGAGCTTTTGGAGGACCTTAAAAGAAGTCCTTTAGGTTGTGTCTGGTGTCTGTGTGACTCAACTTTCTAACGTTCTCTCAATAAGGAGGTGGCCACCCAGGGGGTGCAAAGAAAGGCAATGTACCTACAACATCTAGCAGCACAGTGGCTAAATGGTTAGCACTTCCACCTGGCAGTACTAGGGTTGCTGGTTCGAATCCCAACCCTGGCACCACCTGCCTAGAGTTTGCATGTTCTCCCTATGACTGCTGGTGTTTCCTCCGGGTACTCCGGTTTCCTCCCACACTCCAAAGACGTGCTGGTAGGTTAATTGGATCCTGTCTAAATTGTCCCTAGTATGTGTATGTATGAATGTGAGTTAGGGACCTTAGATTGTACATCCCTTGCGGGTTAGGGACTGATGTGAATGTACAATATATATGTAAAGCGCTGCGGAAATTGACGGCGCTATACAAGTACCTGAAATAAATAATAACATCTAGTGTTCCAAATACATCCCCTCACTTCAAAGTTTGGAGGGTGGCCACCTGTCAAGCATAAGGCTTACAATACAAATTAGGATTTCCTTCATTCGGCCCCATGGGCTGATAAAGAAGTCAATAGACTTCCTCATCTATGCTAAACAGCGCAGATGGACAAATCTTCCCTGTTGGCTATTGCATTCTAACCACTGCGGCTCCCGTGGCTGTCAGAATACCCAAAGAGTGACTACATCTGATTGGCTGCAGTCGAGAATTTTCTGCCTGGCTCCTATTTTCACAATGAAGTTTGATGAGCTGGGTGGTGCCAAGAGGACCACCCACGATTCAAATGATGCCCGATTTGGCAGGGGTTAGACAAAATTTATTAATGGTCAATTTTTGAAGCACCACAAACTTCCATACAAACCTCTTTGAAGTAAAAGAAGGTGAGACCCTCCCTGTATCCAATACTGGCCCATCTGCTACAATGAACTTACTAAACTCAGCACACAGCAAATCACGTGTGGACATGTGTGACATCCACCGATATACAGTCATATTAAATCTCCAAGTAAACCTGGTACCACAAATCTTATATTACATTGATTGTAAAGGTTTACATTTTTTTTTCTACAATAACAAGCATGCATACTTACCTGCTCCATGCAGTGGTTTAGCACAGGGCAGCCCTGATCCACCTCTTCTGGCCCGCCGGAGCTCCTGGGCCCTTCTCTTCTCTGAGTGCACCTATAGCTAGCTGCTTGCTATGGGGGCACTAGTGAAGACTTCATCTGAGCCACACTGTGCGTGTCTATCGCCACACACTGTGCGTGTCTATCGCCACACACTGTGCGTGTCTATCGCCACACACTGTGCGTGTCTATCGCCACACACTGTGCGTGTCTATCGCCACACACTGTGCGTGTCTATCGCCACACACTGTGCGTGTCTATCGCCACACACACTGCGTGTCTATCATTATTATTATACAGGATTTATATAGCGCCAACAGTTTGCTCAGCGCTTTACAATATAACTGGAGACAATACAGCAACAATACAGTTCAATACAAGAGGCTTAGGAGGGCCCTGCTCCTTGGAGCTTACAATCCAAGTCTACTGTCACACACTGTGTGTGTCTATTGACACACACAGTGTAGCTCAGCCCCGCCTCCCCCTGTTCTCTGCTCACAGGATTTAACTGACAGCTGAAGAAGCCAATGGCTCCTGCGCCTCCTGTGAGAAGAGGGGAGAGAAGAGCAGTGCTGCTGCAGATAGGCACATCGCTAGATCAAGATCAGACTAGGGTAAGTTGAATGCATTACATTAAATTGAATGCATTACAGTATACAACCTTTCACCTTTACAACTACTTTAAATCAATGTTTTCATCCATTTTCAGGTGCCTGGATTTAGCTTACATTAAATCCTATTTTTTTCTTTTTACTGGGCATGTACACCCCAAGATATACGGTTTGTAAATCTTCGCATCTAGGTCACACTGAGAGCTGAAACACTCTCCCTGCATCCTATAATTCAAAGCCCAAATCACTCTGCTTGTCTGCATGACCTATTAAAAAGGTGCGAACTTTAGGATGCAGGGGTTGTATCACAGTTCTTGACTTTGGCTGGATGCTGAGATTTACATATAAAGGGAAGTCTGGAATCAGGAGCCTATATGGTGAGCAGAAACAAATTATTATTGATACACAGGATTTATATAGCGTCAACAGTTTTCAAAGACCATACAGTTTCAATACAATTCTGCACAAGTGGGTTTGGAGGGTCTTGCTCACAAGAGCTTACAATCTAAAATATGGATTTAAAGGACAATAAGTGCAGGCACCTGGAGGTTTATGTCAAAATACCATTGTTGTTAGTAAAGAGCTGTAATCTTATTAAAGAGGATCTGTCATTAAAGTTAAAAAAAAACTGCTGCAGATACAGCAGGAAGCTAAAATGAATACAGCAGCAGGAAGCTGAACCTAAAATGCCTACGTATACCAGTAGCAGCCTCCCAAGCACAGTTCTGATAGGCAACGTGCCAACACTTTCTCACCCTAACCCGTTTCTATTAGTCTATCATTATGATGGATAGCTTCACTGGCCAATAGGAATACACAGGAGGGGTGGGCAAACTTTAGCACAATCGAGAAGTGTCAGAGTGCCTATCAGAATGGTCACCTTTTTCCCCATGACAGGGAGGTCTGGGAAGGCCGCTCTAGGTATGTGCACAGTTTTTTCATTTAATTTTGAAAACATTCACTTTAAGGCCTTGTTCACACTGACACTGATGCCCATACACTGTGAATCGACAATTGTTTGTGCGTCAAAACTGGCAGATGCTGCATGCAGGCAGCCCATTCAAGTCTAGGAGGACGCAGCAGCTGCATGGACACAGACATCTGTCCTAATATGACAGGCAGCCTCGAATGCAGAATTGAATGGGCAGCCTGCACACAGCCACTACCAGATAGTGACACACAAAAAAAACAACCGGTCTATGGTGTACGGGCCTCAGCATCCGTGTGGACAAGGCCTAAAACTAAGTGCTTCCAACAAATGTGTGGCTTTATACATCCTGAAGGTCTGACCCTTAAATGGCTGCTGTCAGGACCCCTTACCAAAGTTTGCCAATGTTAATGTTCCCCAAATTTTCTTACCTGGAGGTGAGGCGTTGGGTGCTGTTTGACGTTTGTGTGAAACTGTCCGACTCATCCTCACAGTGACTGTTGTACAGGTCTGGTTCTGCTCCCTCACCAAAATCCTCAAACTGCTCCTCCTGGCCAGCTACAGCGACGACCGATATGTCACACAGAGAGAGCTCCAGACCTTCAGGCCTGACAGAGAGAGGAAGAGTGAGCAGGACAGAAAGTAGAAGTAGATGGTACCGTACAGGAATTATACAGAGGAAATAATACAGTGCGCCTTCCTTTCAATTCCTGACCTGCACTTGGAAAATAAAAAACTGGCCATGAAAGTATTCTCACACTATATGGTTCTCGATCTCACGATTCACCTTCTGCATATCTTGGTGTTATACACCTCTAGGACCTGTGTTCACTTTCTGCACCTGCCCAGGTGAGCCCCACAGATCTACATGGGGTTGATATAGAAAGTTAAAGAGGTGCAGAAGCTGACTTTTTTTTTTTTTTTTACAAAGTAGAAAAGGATTTAAACCAGGGGTGTCCAACCTTTTGACTTTCCTGGGCCACATTGGAAGAAGAGCAATTGTCTTGGGCCACACATAAAATAACCAACAAGGATAGCTGATGAGCAAAAAATAAAAAACAAAATCCGGCAGATCACACGTGAACGATCATTCATATAGATAATGTGCCCATCTGAGTAATAAAACTTCATTTTTTTTGTAATGTTTTTAAAACAACATAAAACTAGTGCGATATTTGATGCTGTTTTTTTTATAAATTAATGCATAAATATCTGGTTGATTGGTGTAGTAGAAAATCTTAATTAATTCTCAAGGTACTCATCAGATATTTTGGTTCTAATTTTGCCCTTTGTGTGCTTCATCCTTGAAATTAGTTGTTCACAAATACAGGTACTGCTGAAAACTGATGATATTAATAAAGGTGTGATTGTTAAGAGTGGGAGATTTTTCTTTGGGAAGATAACATTTATAATCCAATAAAGAGACACTGTCAATTGTTTTCAGCCACACGTGTTCGTGATGTGTAAATGCATTTTTTTTAAAAATCCCCCCCCCCCAAAATACAAAATCAACATTCTTATGTACATTTATGATTTGGTGTTGGGCTGCATTCCTAGCTGTCTTGGACCGAAGGTGGCAAGTGGGCTGCAGGTTGGACACCCCTCGTTTATAATCTTCTTATACTTTATGCAAATGTCCCAAAAGAGAGATACATCCTTCATGTCCTGTCCCAGAGACACCAGGAACTTGCTGGAATTCTCTACAAAATAAGTGGAATTCCCCTCCAAAACAAAAGTCCCCATTGGAAGATTTCCCTTCAACTGTTGCTCTAGCGTAAAACCTAATTTTTTTAATAAAAAAAAAAAAATCACAGTATATCTCAAACGTAAGAGGGGCGCTCAAGTCAAACTGAGACTTTTAATTTTACAGGTATAAAAAGGGATGCTAGTGTGGCGGTCCTACACGCAGTAGTAAGTGGCAAGTGTGTCGCGGGCCACTCCAGAGACTGTTAATCAAGATGGTAGACAACAGTATTAGTGCGTGGATGAAGCAGCGTGTGGTGATGAAGTTTCTTGTGAACGAAGGCGTAAAACCCGCGTATATCTTCTGAAGACTTCAAGTGATGAGATGCTCAGCCGCAGTAAGACATTTGAATGGTATAAACACTTTAAAGATGGCTGTACGTCCATCAGTGACGATCCCGGCCATGGAGGTTCCCAGCCCACAGAAGTCATTCCTGTGAACATTCAGTGCATGGAATGCCTGATCCTGGATAATCGATGCATAACCTATCGTGAAATTGAGACAAATTTTTCTGTGTGAACGGTGAACGCAATGATGATAAAGTGAAGCAGGTTGTCCTAGGATGGTTCAGGCGTAAGGACAAATCTTTCTATGCTGAAGCTTTCCAGGCTTTAAACGCTGGGATAAGTGTATAAATATAGCAAGGGAGTATGTTGAAAAATAAATATGTTCTTTTATTATATAAACTCAAAAGTCCCAGTTAGACTTGAGCGCCCCTCGTACATTTCCATGTACTGCACATAGTAAATGTTTTCAATAATGTCCACATTCATTTTATCCTTTCTGAAACTCCCTAGCTCTGAAACTATGGCTTTTTTCTTCTTAGGACTCCTCAAAAAGAGTTTTAATTCTCTATAATAATCTGGAATCAAACTTGCTATAATAATTATAGTAGCATGCACTCTCCTGTAGCTCTCATATTATTATGGCACCCATTCTGCATATTTATACAGACAGTGCAAGCCCCTGTAGCACCTTCTGCTCGTGTTTTCCACTCAATAAGGATGGAGCCATGAGAAAAGCTTTGCCCCACCCTTCCTTACATACACTTGAGGCTGTGACCCTCAGGTTGCACACCCCAGTCTTAAAGGGTCTGCTTTCCTATAACCAATACACCATATAGCCCTAAGTCTATGGACAATTGACCATCACACCTACCTATATGGTTGAAGGTTTGTGGATACTCCCCAAAAATGATTGCGTTTGGGTGCTTCCATCGAAGGCTAATGTTAATTCTGTAGCATACAAGGATTTTTTTTATACAGCTGTGTGCTTCCAACAGTTTGAGGAAGACCCTTTTGTGTTCTAGCATGATTTTGCCCCTGTGCACAAGACCAGGGCAATAAAGCCATGGTTTGATGATTCTGTTGAGGAGGCCTGCAAGAGACCTGATGCCAATTCCATTAAAGTCTTTGAACTTGATTTGAAAGCAGATTGTGAGCCAAGTCTTCTCATTCAACATCAATACCTGACCTTACAAATGCTCTTTTGACTCAATGGGAAAATTCCCACCAGCACACTCCAAACTCTTGTGGAAAGCCTTTCCAGAAGAATGAAGGCTGTTAGAGAAACTATGAGCTGGGAAGCAACTCCATTGTAAGGTTTGTTTTATGGTTTTTGGAATGGTATATCGAAAAAGCCCATATAGATGTGAAAGTTAAATGTTATCAAATTATTGGGAATCTAGCGTATTTCAGCTTCTGGATGTTGCAAAATAGCCTTTTATGACTCTTGGGAACTTCAGTAAACAGATTGTGCACTTTAGGTTCTAAACTCCACCCAACTGAAATAGCCAAAAAATGGATTTTATTGGCTGAATTATGTTTTTAAACAATTTTACACTGCACAGAACCCAGCCAGAGGATTGATATTCCCACTGACAGCAGCATGGCACAGCTGGATACCCAAGTAGGGAGATTTTTCCACTGCCATCCTTGCGAGATAAAAGAAGCCAAAAAACAAAGAATTCCACCATACCCAAGTCATATGTTCTGGGAGAACAGACCCTTTACCTGCAGGCGGCCTAATCACAAGCTTCTCTTTTCTTTGGAAGTCAGAATACTCACGATGCAGATGTGTGTCCGCGAGACCCTGCCCCATCGCCCTCCGTTTCTGGGTCCTCCTGAGCCGCCAGTCCTCCAGTATCTTCATCTGTGAAGGTCTCACACTCACTGTAGGCACTCTCCGAGCCCACGTAGGCGCTGTCCGTCACCTCTGTCACCTGTGGGGACACAGACACATGTAGGAGATGTAAAACTGAAATTTAAACTGCTTATATTTTCCATCCCTGGTTCCTCCGTACCTCAAGATACTAATGTAATGCTTAAATAAAAAACTTTCTTGCTATTAACATAACATACATTATTATAGATCCCATGGCCCCCATCACTAGGGTCATGCAATGCAGGCAGATCATGGCTGGCAGAAGGACAGACAGGTTGATGTATATACACAGTAGCTTCCTGAAAACATCACAGCACACTGCTCTCAGCATTTCTCTCAGGGGCCCTCAACTGTCAGTTGGTTCTCGTGAAAATATTAAAATACCTTGATGGGTGAATGTCAGTCAGGAGCAGGGATCCCTAAACTTTCTAAGCAAAGGGCAAGTTTACGATCCTTCAGACTTTAGGGGGGGGGGGGTGGACATTGGGATTAGCAAAGGTCCCAATGTCTGTATGAAAAAATAATGCCCCATCTATGGTATCAGTGGGAGGAATTGTGACCCATCATTACGGTCATTTGGAGGAACTGTGCCTCATCATTGGTGGCATTGGGTCGCATTGTTGGGTGTCATTGAGAGAAATTGTGCCCCCTCGCCCTTAATTGGTGTCATTGGGAGGAATTGTGCCCCTTCATTGGTGTCAGTGGGGGAAATAGTTCTCCAAGGGCCAGATAAAAGCAATCAAATGACCGCAGTTTGGAGACCACTGGTCTGAAGGAATGGGAGTTCCTAAGCAAGCTTTAATTGCATGTAGACTGCTTTGGGTAACGTGATGTCGAGCTTCCAAGATTGAAAAAAAACTGAAATCCAATGCATGAAAGGTGTGGGCTAGGAACAGTCAGGGTGGGAACTGGATGCTGCTGGACACCCTCCAGCCAGGAAATGGGGGGGTTAATGTGCTAATCTTCTAATACACACTGTGAGAAGCTTATAATGTGCAGTGAGTCAGTAATTTCAGTATAGAAGAGAAGCCTGTACAGCTGTTCAAAACGAAAGGTAGGGCTGCTTTAAGGTGTTCCTAAACCCAAGATCCTGTAATTATTTTTGTAAATATAAACTGCTAAATACCTTTTCTCATCAGCAGTTAGAGCAGTCTTGTGACTGCTATCAGTGTACAGCAGAGCATCTAGGAGGAGTTTTCATTTTCCTTTAGGAGGATGCAGGACCCCTGACCTCTGTCAGGACAGTGCTGATTGGCCCTGTCCTGATCACATGCACTCTCCCAAGGGGGAAAAAAAACCCCTCTCTAGCAATACACACCAAACTGAGCATGTGCAGAGTGACTGCAAACCTCTGTTCTAAGTGGAGATATTTAGGAGACAACAGAAGAAAGGGAGGATCAGAGAAGAGGATCAAACATCCTTTTTACACAATGTGGAGCATTAACTCCTTAGGTTCAAAAGTGAGTATAACAAGCATGCTTTGCTGCATATACAGACTGATTTTACTGTTGTGGGTTTAGAAACACTTTAAGAGCAATTTCAGGCAACACAAAATGTAATCCGTGAACTACAAATGTTACCTAGCAAGTCACAAACATTACTCAACTTATAGGAAGAATCGCTGGCGGGGGTGTTTTGCTTGCAAGACTATGTAGCACCGGGCAGGGGGCACAGTAAAATTTACTAAAATGTGAAGGCTATTTTACCAGTCAGATTGCCCTGAGGGGGTTAAATTAGAGGAAAACTGAACTATAGGTACAGTCATCCTTTAACGTATTTACACACTTGTATGCTGTAAAAGAGCCTTAACATCATCACTGACGTTCCTCTGTAGCAACAGATATTGTGGAGTAATTCATCCTTAAAGATAACAGCAGAGTCTCTGAAGTTTAGTTGCAGTTGGTATCCAACAGAAACTTTTTTTTTTTTACACTGGAACGCTGGTGAGCTGCCAAGTCCCCACTTCCAAAGGAAGCAAGGGTACATGAGTTGTAAATATTGCCACTGCATGCAGTGTCTCATGCCATCCACCTTACATCAGGAGCCGGCTGTCCTTTTTGGACTCTTGCAGCCGGTCTCCTGATGACGTGTCACCAGGTTCTTCCTCTTCTAGCTGTCGTACAGAAGATAATGCACCAGTGGGATACTGGATGTGAATATCCCAGGATGCTGCAGGAGCAGGGTACACCTAGACGGCAGGGGACAGGGTGGAATGTAAAGGAAAAAGTAAAAAAACGGGAAAAAGAAAAAGGAAGGCTTTTTACATTTTTGGATGGGAAACGGTTGCAATGATGCAAAGCTTTTTTTTTTTTGAAGGTGCCCTTTATTGTATATAGCCCAGGTATGGGTTATGATTTTCTTTTCCGAAAGACTCACACTATTATTATGCTGTGTGGCCGTGTACACAGGTCACTCTTCATTGTAACCCTGCTGGAGTCTTTATATCTAACAAGATTAACCAAGTTGGGTTTATAATTAAAACGCATTCTACCAGAGGGCCTGCAAGGGTGACTGAACAATACGATGTCCCTGTTCTAAGCCTGCAAAGGGAAGGACAATCCTCTGCCCTTCCTGTCCCTTATATGTTCTCCATACTCAGCGCAAATGTTATCTGAACAAAGTTCAGTAATCTGTAACAAACATTATTACAGGAGAGGCTGAGAGATTTTAGCTAGGTGTAAAATGGAACAAAACTGACCAAGGCCAAGGCAAATACTGGAGGTCCTGGTTCAAGCTTTGGATTGGTTTGCACGTGCGATGCGTCATACGCAGATTGTCCTGTTCCAAGCACTTTATGTACATTTTGGATGCACTGCCAATGAACTCTATGTACGTCAGTTTGGCTGAATCTGCATGGTAGATGCAGCAAGCAGAACATTTTTTATACTGTACTGTAATGCACCTGTCATTTTTTGCAGGAAGTTTACCAATTAACATTACACACGTGGGCACTTTATGTTTCCGTATTGGGACTGAATGTTACAATTATTCACTTTGCATATGTGAAGCAATATTACTCATGTATTGTCAAATTTAATGCACTTAATTTATGCGTGGTATTTTGTTTGTTTTTGTGTTATTGGTTCAAAAATTAGGACTGCAGCGTATACTTATCAAAGTTGCATGAATATCTATTCCTAAGCGCGACAGCAATATATTTTATTTTTATTATTTAATTACAGGTACTTATATAGCGCCATCAATTTACGCAACGCAGCGCCCCTCAAGGGGCGTACAATCTAAGGTCCCTGACGCAGATTCATACATTTCGTTTTGCACAACCGCTCTATGCCGAATCCACACTTCTGCTCAACTAATTATTATTGTACAGTATTTATAAAGCGCCAATAGTTCGCTCAGCGCTGTACATTACAAAGGGGAACAGAACATGTGACAGAACAATACCAATACAATGCAAAACATGAGGGGATCGAGGGCCCTGCTCTTTCGAGCTTACAATCTAGGAGGGAGGGGATGGTGGTACAGGAGGAGATAGCTGTGGGGGATGGAGTGGTAGGAAGAGTGGAGGAGGTCGGCAGGTTAGCAGGGGGTGGGGTAGGCTTCCCTGAAAAGATGGGTTTTCAGGGTGCGCCTAAAGGAGAGGAGAGTAAGTGATAATCTGATGGGTTGGGGCAGGGAGTTCCAGAGGATGGGTGACACCCTGGAGAAGTCCTGGAGGCGGGCATGGGAGGAGGAGAGCAGGGAACTAGAGAGAAGGAGGTCTTGTGAGGAGCGGAGTGTGTGTGTTGGGTGGTACTTGGATATTAGGTCAGTGATGTAGTTCAGGGCAGTATGGTGGACAGCTTTGTACATCAGTGTTAGGATTTTGAATTTGATCCGTTGCGCAATCGGAAGCCAGTGGAGGGATTGGCAGAGGGGGGTGGCGGAAACTGAGCGGTTGAAAAGGTGAATGAGTCTGGCAGCCGTATTCAGGATCGACTGAAGCGGGGATAGCCTATGGTGAGGCAGGCCAGTGAGGAGGGAGTTGCAGTAGTCAAGTCGTGATATGATGAGGGAGTGGATGAGCTGTTTAGTGGTTTCTGGAGTTAGGAACGTGCTGATTTTGGCGATGTTGCGGAGGTGGAGTCTGCACGAGATTGTTAAAGATTGGACTTGGGGCTGGAAGGATAGGTTGGAGTCCAGAATGACACCAAGTACTCTGGCCTGCGGGGCTGTGGGCCCCTGATGGTGGCATTGTTGGACGTGATGGAGAAGTCAGTGGGGGGGGGGGGGGGGGGGGGCTGGGGGGAAAACTAGGAGCTCGGTTTTGGAGAGGTTCAGTTTAAGGAAGTGGAGCGACATCCAGTCTGATTTGTCGCTCAGTAGGTGTGTGATTCGGGCGGAGACTCAGGGGGTGAGGTGGGGGGTTGAGAGATAGATTTGTGTGTCGTCAGCATAGAGGTGGTAGTTGAAGCCGTGAGAGTGTATGAGTTGGCCAAGGGAGAAGGTGTAGATGGAGAAGAGAAGGAGCCCAAGGACAGAGCCTTGAGGGACCCCAACAGAGAGGGGGAGGTGGTAGCATTATAGGTAACGCTGAAGGAGCGTTGTGACAGGTAGGATGAGAGCCAGGAGAGAGCAGAATCTCTGAGGCCGAGGGAGTGTAGTTTTTTGAGGAGGAGGGGGTGGTCGACTGTGTCGAAGGCCGCAGAGAGGTTAAGAATGAAACTGAAAATATTAACAATATGCAAAGCCATTCACAGCTCTGCCCTGGGCTACATCACCAACCTTGTTTCAAAATAACACCCAAAAGGTGTTCTTTGGTCCTAAAACCTCCTAATCTCTAGCTGTCTCATCACCCCCTCCCATGCTCACCCCCATCACTTCTCCTTGCAGCCTCTCCCTTACTTCCTCTGAAATTCTTTACCCCAATCTGTCCAGCTGTCTCCTACTTTGCCTTTAGGTGAACCCTGAAAACTCAACTCTTCAGTGAGGCCTATTCCACCTCCACCTGATAACTGAACTTCTACCTTCTCTATTAAAGTGGAAGTAATGTCCACTTTTTATGTAGTACCTACAGGTAAGGCTTGCCTTTAGGTACAGTGAATATCTCCTAAACTTGCAATGTATAGGAGATATTATTATACAGGATTTATATAGCGCCAACAGTTTGCGCAGCACTTTATAAAATGAATTTCACACCAAATGCAACTGGTGACATCACCGGTGCATGTGTTCTGAACGGATGGCTTACCAGTGCCGTACCTTCAGAGCTCCGTGCCGGGGCTCCCGCTCGAATGCACGGTAGTGACGTCATCGTGGCCCCGGCCATTCATACAGCCATAGTATGTGCACCGGGTGAAGGTGGGAGCACCCGGGTGAAGGTGGATGCTCCCAGGAACCGTGTGAGCGCTGCGTTGGAGGGCTTCGTATCTAGGCAAGTCTGTCATAATGTTCTATTATGCGGTGCATACTAGGACAGTACATAATGACTTAAACCTGCGGTGTCCTGATTTATTTATTTTTGTGGCGGTTTATAACCGTTTTACCTCATCCCCTCATAGTTATTTTTATGACTTGCCCCCTCTTTTAGATTCTAAACTCTCATTAACAGGACCCTTCTATCTCTCGTCTTGCATTGTATTGTATTGTAATTGTAGTGTCCCCTGTTATATTGTAAAGCGCTCTGTATATTGTATACTGCATCAGAAAAAAAAAAAAAGAGGACTGCCTGGTGAGTGGTTATTACATTGAAGGACTGCTTATCCCCATGGGGAAAGGAAGGAGATATATATACACAATAGAAGACTGTGTTGGGATGTGGTTCAGCAATCACAGGAATGTAGCTTTGTGTCCATTGACTACCTTCTAGACAGTCCTATAAAAAGGCTGGCCATACATGAGGTCAAACCTAAACACTTTCAATTTGTGTAAAATTAGGCAGGCACTTGAACTACAAATAAGATACAGGTGAAACTCGAAAAATTAGGATATCGTGCAAAAGTTAATTTATTTCAGTAATGCAACTTAAAAGGTGAAACTAATATATGAGATGGACTCATTACATGCAAAGCAAGATAGTTCAAGCCGTGATTTGTCATCATTGTGATGATTATGGTTTACAGCTCATGAAAACCCCAAATCCACAATCTCAGAAAATGAGAATATTACATGCAATCAATAAAAGAAGGATTGTACATAGAACAATATCGGAGCTCTGAAAAGTAGAAGCATGCATATGTACTCAGTACTTGGTTTGGGCACCTTTTGCAGCAATTACTGCCTCAATGCGGCGTGGCATGGAAGCTATCAGCATGTGGCACTGCTGAGGTGTTATGGAAGACCAGGATGCTTCAATAGCGGCCTTCAGCTCTTCTGCATTGTTCGGTCTCATGTCCCATCTTTCTCTTGGCAATGCCCCAAAGATTCTCTATGGGGTTCAGGTCAGGCGAGTTTGCTGGCCAATCAAGCACAGTAATCCCACGGTCATTGAACCAGGTTTTGGTACTTTTGGCAGTGTGGGCAGGTGCCAAGTCCTGCTGGAAAATGAAGTCAGCATCCCCATAAAGCTTGTCTGCGGAAGGAAGCATGAAGTGCTCCAAAATCTCCTGGTAGACGGCTGCGTTGACCCTGGACTTAATGAAGCACAGTGGACCAACACCAGCACATGACATGGCTCCCCAAATCAACACAGACTGTGGAAACTTCACACTGGACTTCAAGAATCTTGCAGTGTGTGCCTCTCCATTCTTCCTCCATACTCGGGGTCCTTGGTTTCCAAATGAGATGCAAAAGTTGCTCTCATCAGAAAAGAGGACTTTGGACCTCCTTATGGAGGGTGTCATTGATGGTTTTCTGCACAACTGTCAGGTCAGCAGTCTTTCCCATGATTGTGATTCCTACTGAACCAGACTGAGAGACCATTTAAAGGCTCAGGAACCCTTTGCAGGTGTTATGGCTTAATTACCTGATTAGAGTGGGACACTTTGAGCCGAGAATATTGCACCTTTTCACAATATTCTCATTTTCTGTGATTGTGGATTTGGGGTTTTCATGAGCTGTAAGCCATAATCATCACAATTATGACAAATCACGGCTTGAACTATCTTGCTTTGCATGTAATGAGTCTATCTAATATATTAGTTTCACCTTTTAAGTTGCATTACTGAAATAAACGAACTTTTGCACGATATTCAAATTTTTCGAGTTTCACCTGTATATACACTCACCGGCCACTTAATTAGGTACACCTTGCTAATACCGTGTTGGACCCCCTTTTGCCTTCAGAACTGCCTTAATTCTTCATGACATAGCTTCAACAAGGTGTTGGAAACATTCCTCTGAGAATTTGGCCCATATTGACATGATAGCACACCTATCATCTCGAACCAGTCTACCCATTCCCATTCTCCTCTGACACTTCTGACATCAACAAGGCATTTTTGTCCACTCAACTGCCGCTCACTAAATATTTTCTCTTTTTCGGACCATTCTCTGTAAACCCTAGAGATGCTTGTGCTTGCAAATCCCTGTAGATCAGCAGTTTTTGAAATACTCAGACCAGCCCGTCTGGCACCAACAACCATACCATGTGCAAAGTCACTTAAATCCCCTTTCTCCCCCATTCTGATGCTCGTTTTGAACTTCAGCAAGTCTCCATCACCACATCTAGATGCCTAAATGCATTGAGTTGCTGCCATGTGATTGACTGATTAGCAATTTGTGTTACCAAGCAATTGAACAGGTGTACCTAATAAAGTGACTGGTGAGTGTATGTAAAGCATTGAGTAAAATTGATGGCACTATATCAGTACCTATAATAAATAATAAACAGGGTCAGCTGATAGTCCAGGACAAGACACTGTGAAATATGCTGTGAATTCCCATTTACTTCCCTACTTTATGCTTACCCACATCATCTCTCGGCTGCACAGCTGGCCATACCTGTTCCCCAACTGCCTGAAAACTATCAAAAACTATGTAAGAACCCGTCTAAAGCCGGCCATACACGGGTCGAATTCTGAAAGAAATTGCTTTTGAAAATATTTTCTAAGAATTTTCGTTTGAATTTCGCACCATTAGTGGGCCACAGAAACGGCCAATTTTCGTGTAATCATCGAATTTGGGTGATTGGGCATGTTAGAAATTTTTTGAAAAACGAACGAATTTCAAATCTAAGGGAGAATCGTCTGAGAAATATAAATGAAAAAGAAATAAGCCTGAGCTGTGACCTGGAAAGAAAAGAAAATTCTTGGCCAAAAAAATTATTTTCTGTAGCAACATGAATTGAAATTGAAGGCTTGATTGGTTGAATTTCGAAATCAATGGTGGCGCCATCGGATTACAAAACACACAAAAATTCCGATTCTCTAAAGAAAACTTGTTCGGAATTCGACCCGTGTACGGCCTGCATTACCCTAGGTTCACATCTATGCGGGCCGCGTTTTGCTCGGGCATGACAGCACATTCATTTGAATGGACTCCCGTGCCACGCAGGGAAAGAAGTCCCTGCACTTCTTTGGAAAAAGCAGCCCACACGGGAACCTCGGTTCCCAGTATGGTTATGTTACCCAGTGCGGGCGGCGTGCCATTAGAATTAATGGCACCCGCCCTCGGGTCCGCAACTCTCTGTGCAAGTGGTGCGGCTGCACGGATTTTCGTGCGGGTCCGCAGCGGCACAACCCGCATAGATGTGAACCGGGGGTAAGGTCTAAGAAGTCTCTCTAGGTTATTGAGATCAGGGGCGCCCTCACACTACATAGCTGTTGGTAAATCAAAAAGCAGATTGTACAGTTTAGATTGAACCACCTGTGGCCAACCCTGGCACAAAGGGCAGAAAGGGAGAAAACCCTTTTTTTTTTCTTTTTTACTAAAAGCTAATATCTGCTCAGCTATGACATACCAATGAGGACTGGCCACACAAAGATATTCATTTTTTTCAGCATCTGACTGTTAGGGCTCGTTCACACTAGGCTGTTTTGCCAACGCTTGCCAAACGCCCCTATAGCTTTTGCCAAGCGTTGGTCCGGCGTTTGCGGAGCGTTATTAACGCTCTGAAAACGCTCCGCAAACGCCGCATGCGCGGTTTAGCGGCGGTTGCTAGGCGTTTGCCGAGCGTTAATAACGCCCCACAAACGCCTATAATGCAGTTTGAGTGGTGTTACCGCTCCGCAACCGCACCGCAAACGCCGGCCGGGCGTTTGCGGAGCGGCACCATAGACGAGAATAGGAGGCTTCAAAGCCTCCCGACTCGTCCAGAGGCGTCCGTTTTGCCGCGACGCAACGCAAACGCTCCCATTAGAACAGCACCATGTGCTGTAATGTGCAGAATTGGCAGAGGCGTTTGGGAAGCGGTAAAAACGCTTACCAAACGCCTCTCTGCCGCCTGCACACAAGGCTAGTGTGAACGTAGCCTTAGAACCACAAGAACACAACAAATTCATAATGCTCAATACTGATACTGTTCTTGGTTGCCAGTAGAGAATGAAATAGTGTTGCCATCTTATCCAGGATCTTAATTTAGACTGCCCCTACCTGGTAAGGCCTTGTTCACCCGGTACATCTGAATCCATGCCCCATATGAGGGCCGTGTTTACCCGTACAGGGATGCACGATGTTCTTTGCATCCCCATTGCTATCAACTGGGACACAGCCACTGCTCCCAATGTGACATCGGTACAGATGTGGGTGGACGGCCCTGAATGCACCCAGGGGGCTATGGATGAATGTCACATTGGAAACAGCAGCTGTTTCTGTGCAGCCGTTGCGTCCCTATTGACAGCAATGGTACTGCCCGCACAAGGATGCACAGAACACCTATGCAGCTCCATGCTACTAAACACGGCCCTCGCACAGGGTACAGATCTATACTTCCGTGTGAACGTCTCAAGACCTAAAAATGAAAACCAGCTGTTGGCTGCCATTTAGTCAAGAACAACATACCACTGCCACTAATGGCCTAGTCACACTGGTCTGGTCCATTGTGGTGTGTTGTAGGAGATGTCTTAGAGCACGACTGAACCCATCAATTTAACGGTTTCCCAAAACAGTTATAATTAAGGCATGATGTGAATCATAACAGTTACTAGTGTGCCTATGTTACCTCCCAGAGGAGACCTTCAAAACCAGGTACCTGCCCCCACCTCAATAAATATGTGCCAAATATAATTAAGCAGAGCTAGAGTTCCACTGCTTCAGCTTATTGGTGTGCCACTAAAATGAATGGTGAATTGCTGCATACGTCATCAACACACAAGTGACAGTTGTGAATGGGCGGAAATGATAGTTTAATGCTGTTAGTGCTTTTTATCAGAAAGATATCACATGTGATGCTGCCCATAGATGCCCCAATTGTTTTTGATCAGCCGGCTGAAGAAAAAAAAAAGAAAAAATGTATATATATATGTATATGTATATATATATATATATATATATATATATATATATATAACGGCTTGATTACTGCAACTCCCTCCTCACTGGCCTGCCTCACCACAGGCTATCCCCGCTTCAGTCGATCCTGAATACGGCTGCCAGACTCATTCACCTTTCCAACCGCTCCATTTCCGCCACCCCCCTCTGCCAATCCCTCCACTGGCTTCCGATTGCGCAACGGATCAAATTCCAAATCCTAACACTGACGTACAAAGCCGTCCACCATACTGCCCCGTACTACATCACCGACCTAATATCCAAGTACCACCCAGCACGCACACTCCGCTCCTCACAAGACCTCCTTCTCTCTAGTTCCCTGGTCTCCTCCTCCCATGCCCGCCTCCAGGACTTCTCCAGGGTGTCACCCATCCTCTGGAACTCCCTGCCCCAACCCATCAGATTATCACCTACTCTCCTCTCCTTTAGGCGCACCCTGAAAACCCACCTCTTCAGGGAAGCCTACCCCACCCCCTGCTAATTTGCCGACCTCCTCCACTCTTCCTACCACTCCATTCCCCACAGCTATCTCCTCCTGTACCACTATCCCCTCCCTCCTAGATTGTAAGCTCCAAAGAGCAGGGCCCTCGATCCCCTCATGTTTTGCATTGTATTGGTATTGTTCTGTCACATGTTCTGTCCCCCTTTGTAATGTACAGCGCTGAGCGAACTATTGGCGCTTTATAAATACTGTATAATAATAATAATAATATATATTTTTTTTTTTTCCCCCTCAGCCGGCTGATCGAAAAAAATTGAGGCATCTATGGGCAGCATCACATGTGATATCTTTCTGATAAAAAGCACTAACAGCATTAAACGATCATTTCCGTCCATTCACAACTGTTACTTGTGCTTTGCTGATGTATGCAGCAATTCACCATTAATTGTAGTGGCACACCAATAACCTGAAGCAGTGGAACTCTAGCTCCATATATATATATTTATCTCTCTCTCTCTCTCTCTCTATATATATATTTCACCATCCAGGATGAAGGATTCCTCCCTACTATGCTGTTGTATTCTGACAGTGAGACTCCTCCGCTGTCAGAATACACTGATCAGCATCTACAGCCGCTGACTGACAAAACTTTTACAACAGTCCCCTTCGACATAAGTCGATTGTTAGATCAACTTTTATTGATCAGGTATGGACATGGATTGAAATATGGCCAGCCCCTGACGAATGTTCATCCATCTATAGGCAGATTAACATTAGCCACATCTAAAATCTAAAAAAAATAAAAAAATTCAAAAAAATCTAAAAACGCTGTTTTTAGATTTTATTTATTTTATGACTAACAGAAGGTGCCACCATAGACACCTATTCAGTTATGTAAGCGGATCATACATATTCTAATTTTTAGATTTCTCAAAATGATGCCCAAACCGTACTCTCCACTCCTCGCATGACCTCCTGCTCTCTAGCTCCCTTGTCTCCTCCTCCCATGCTCGTCTCCGGGATTTCTCCAGAGCTTCCCCTATCCTCTGGAACTCTCTACCCCAATTTATCAGACTATCGCCTACTCTGCTCACTTTTAGGCGATCTCTGAAAACCTTTCAGGGAAGCCTATCCCACTCTCAGCTAATAATGGAATCTTCTACTCCTCCTACCAGTCCATCCCCCACAGTTACTACATTTTGTACCACTAGCACCTCCATTCTAGATTGTAAACTCCAAGGAACAGGGCCCTCCTAACCCTCTTGTATTGAACTGTATTGTCTCCTGTTATATTGTAATGCGCTGAGCAAACTGTCGGCGCTATATAAATCCTGTATAATAATAATAAATGATGCAATGTTAGGTCCCAGCTGAACGAACCATTCACAATGACACTTCTACCTTACAGCACTGGGGTCCTTGGTTTGAAAACCGGCCAAGACAAAATCTGCATGGAATTTACATGTTCTCTCTGTGCCTATGTAGGTTTCCTCCCACTCCAATGACATGTTGGTAGGTTAATTGGCTCCAGTCTAAACTGTCCCTACTATGTGCATATGTGACACAGGGAATTTAGATTGTAAGCTCTTTGAGGGCAGGGACTGATGTGAGTGTACAGCATGTAAAGTGCTGTGTCAATTGATGATGCTATATAAAGGCTTGTAATAAATAAATAAAAAGCTGACCAGATAACGAATGTACCACATGTCCTAAAAGCACAAAGAAAACTTCTGTGTCTGAACAGAGGGTTAAGTCATACGACTAATATTTATACAATTTTCAGAACAGGTAATTGATGAGGAGAGGAGTTGCAGGGAAGGCGGACGGACCTATGAGCACAATATAGCACTTATATAAGACTAGTCAAACATGATCTTTGCACAGCAAGGTGCATCTACTGTGATCTCTGAACACTGACAGTCATTTAATCTGCAACCGGATACACCCAAACCATGGCTTTTCACAGCAGCTCATCCAGGAATATGGACTGCACTCTCGGCAGGCAGAAGTACAGGCCTCCCTGTATACACAAAGAGCTGCTCTGTAATGGAATCCTGGGGTAATTATCAGCCTGTGGAATGCAAATCCATTACCGGTGAGGAATGAGAAACCTGCAAATCAGCTACAGGTAAATACACCTGTGATAGAACACTCTGGAAATCATGGTGACCAATGGAGGTGATCTTGGTAGGTGTTGCAGCTGATTTGAATACTTTTGATCCCAGTGGGGTAAACCAGGGGTACCCTTGTCCCGTCACAAGAATAAGAAGTCCCAGCAACCTACTTCCCTCCATGGAATGGGGTGCTATTATCTCCACCATGAGTGCCATGAAGCCCAGCACCCCCTGAGTAGGGTATACATGTCACCAAATTCAAAGCCAATCCCTTGTGGTTTATGGGATACCAGCCCATGTATGGGTATCAACAGCTTAATGAAGAGACTGGTTCGTCCTCAAAACGCTATGGAAGGACGCTGGCGCCTGGACCGATCACTTCTATTTAATGACAATGTTGGTTTAACCACCTCCTGCCCGCCATATAGTAATATGACGGATGCAAAGTGGTTCTCTCATTCTTGGAGGACATCATATGACGTCCTCCCATTCTAACCGTGCATGCGTGGCTCAGGGAGCTGAAGCGCGGTAATCGGCGGTACGCTGTGTCCCTTGGACACAGCGGATCACCGATCATGGAAAGAGCCGAAGATGTCGGCTTGGTCATGTGATCAGCTGTGTCCAATCACAGCTGATCACATGTAAACAGGGAAGTGCTGGTTATCGGCATTTCTCTCCTCTCGAGCGGTCACGCTGACAGGAGAGGAGAGCCAGTAATCGGCTTTCTGCGGAGGGGACATGTACACTGATCATCAGGGCACTGATCACTGTGCCCTGATGATCAGTGTAGCCCCAGCACCACCACCTGTCAGTGTCCATCAGTGCTTCGTGCCAGTGCCCATCAGTGCCACATCAATGCCTACCAGTGCACATCAATGCCACATATCAGTACCCATCTGAGCTGCCTTTCAGTGTCACCCATCAGTGCCACCTAACATTGCTGCCAATCAGTGCCACCTAACATTGCTGCCAATCAGTGCCACCCAACAGTGCCAGTCAGTGCCACCCAACAGTGCCAGTCAGTGCCACCCAACAGTGCCAGTCAGTGCCACCCAACAGTGCCAGTCAGTGCCACCCAACAGTGCCAGTCAGTGCCACCTAACAGTGCCAGTCAGTGCCACCCAACAGTGCCATGTATCAGTGCTGTCTTTCAGTGCCCATCAGTGATACCTGTCAATGCCCATCAGTGCCACCTATCAGTGCCCACCACTGCAGCCTCATTAGCACATATAAGTGAAGGAGAAAAATCACTTATTTACAAAATTTTATAACAAAAACTAAAAAAACACTTTTTTTTTTAAATTTTCAGTGGTATTTGGTTTAAGAAAAAAAAAACCCAGAGGCGATTAAATACCACCAAAATAAAGCTGTGTCACAAAAAAATTATAAAAATTCATATGGGTACATTGTTGTATGACCGCGCAATTTTCATTCAAAGTGCGACAGCGCTGAAAGCTGGAAATTGGCCTGGGCAGGAAGGGGGTATAGGTGCTCTGTTGGCGAGGGGTTAATGAAGGGGGTATAGGTGCTCTGTAGGCGAGGGGTTAATGAAGGGGGTATAGGTGCTCTGTAGGCGAGGGGTTAATGAAGGGGGTATAGGTGCTCTGTAGGCGAGGGGTTAATGAAGGGGGTATAGGTGCTCTGTAGGCGAGGGGTTAATGAAGGGGGTATAGGTGCTCTGTAGGCGAGGGGTTAATGAAGGGGGTATAGGTGCTCTGTAGGCGAGGAGTTAATGAAGGGGGTATAGGTGCTCTGTAGGCGAGGGGTTAATGAAGGGGGTATAGGTGCTCTGTAGGCGAGGGGTTAATGAAGGGTATGTAAGTGATCAGAACAACTGAATTTAAGGTCTATGGCCAGGCATAAGATGAGTTCTGAGCCTTGCCAACCAGAGGCGTAAGAGTCTAAAAGCCAACTCAAATCTGCTGCAAGAGGAGTGAGACTCTGCTGACCGTGGGATGGCTGAGAGACGGAAGATATAAAGCCAGAGTGAGATTCAGCCCACTTGTAACTTAAATATTAGTTTTGTGTGGAAATGAACCCTGAAACAACCTGTAAAATCACAGAGAGCAGTATATTCTTCCATAGAAAAGACTCGTGCTTCACAGACACAGGGGATTGGATGACATCACAGCTGTGTGTACCAAACAGAACAGGTGACTTACCTGCAAAGCCATCCTCACGGCGCGAGGCGTCGGCCCCCCCTGCACCAGCATGGCATCCCCTCGCCTGGGCTCTGGAGTGATAACTGGTGTCACTGGTGACAAGGAAGACGGGCCGGCTGCTGGACGGAGAGGAGGAAGTGCAGGAAGCAGTCTGCAAAACAAAACTGCCTTTTTCTTCCTGACCTTGCAACCTGAGGCTGAGTCTGTGTGCACGGGGCGGGGACAGACCTGGCGGAGTCACGTGTGGTTCAGGTGAACTCCTTCCCAGTTTAACTCTTGCAACACTGAGCGTGCTCCACTCTACAGTGAACAGACAACAGCCACTCTGGCAGGGAGCTCTGCTCTACCTCTGTAGAATATATGAAAGACACAACTCATAATATGTCCAGTACAGAACCTGATCCTCTCTATAGTGAAAGTGCAACAGCCACTCCAGCACACAGCCCTGCACCACTCTGCATGTACAACCACTCCAGCACACAGCCCTGCACCACTCTACATGTACAACAACCACTCCAGCACACAGCCCTGCACCACTCTACATGTACAATCACTCCAGCACACAGCCCTGCACCACTCTACATGTACAACAACCACTCCAGCACACAGCCCTGCACCACTCTACATGTACAATCACTCCAGCATACAGCCCTGCACCACTCTACATGTACAATCACTCCAGCATACAGCCCTGCACCACTCTACATGTACAATCACTCCAGCATACAGCCCTGCACCACTCTACATGTACAATCACTCCAGCATACAGCCCTGCACCACTCTACATGTACAATCACTCCAGCATACAGCCCTGCACCACTCTGCATGTACAACAATCACTCCAGCATACAGCCCTGCACCACTCTGCATGTACAACAACCACTCCCGCATACAGCCCTGCACCACTCTACATGTACAACCACTCCAGCATACAGCCCTGCACCACCCTACATGTACAACAATCACTCCAGCATACAGCCCTGCACCACTCTGCATGTACAATCACTCCAGCACACAGCCCCGCACCACTCTGCATGTACAACAACCACTCCAGCATACAGCCCTGCACCACTCTGCATGTACAATCACTCCAGCACACAGCCCCGCACCACTCTGCATGTACAACAATCACTCCAGCATACAGCCCTGCACCACTCTGCATGTACAACAATCACTCCAGCATACAGCCCTGCACCACTCTACATGTACAACAATCACTCCAGCATACAGCCCTGCACCACTCTGTATGTACAACAATCACTCCAGCATACAGCCCTGCACCACCCTACATGTACAACAACCACTCCAGCATACAGCCCTGCACCACTCTACATGTACAACAACCACTCCAGCATACAGCCCTGCACCACCCTACATGTACAACAACCACTCCAGCATACAGCCCTGCACCACTCTACGTTGTATATACAACAGCCACACCGGCATGGAGGTTTTCTCCACTCTACCATAAATGTACCATTGCTATACAGCCTACAACTATGGCTCCTCCAGCATGGAACTCTGCTCCACTCTACAGTGAATATACAACAGCCACACTAGAATGGGGGTTTGCGCCCCTCTTCAATGACTATACAATAGCTTCTTCAGCATGGCGAGTTCAGCTCCACCCTACAATGAATATACCACTACCGTAACTCCTACAACGATAGCTGCTCCAGCATACACTCCACTCTACGCTGAATGTGCCCGGTCCACAGTGTAATATATCAATAATACACTGTGTATAATACTGGGGGGGGGGGGGGGTAAGGAGCCAATTCAGGGTATGGTAGAGTAATGTTGATTGGGGGGGGGGAGGAGCCAATTTAGGTTATGGTAGTGTAATGTTGATGGGGGGGGGGGGGGCAATTTAGGGTATGGTAGTGTAATGTTGATGGGGGGGGTGACCAATTTAGGGTATGGTAGTGTAATGTTGATGGGGGGGTGACCAATTTAGGGTATGGTAGTGTAATGTTGATGGGGGGGTGACCAATTTAGGGTACGGTAGTGTAATGTTGATGGGGGGGTGACCAATTTAGGGTACGGTAGTGTAATGTTGATGGGGGTGACCAATTTAGGGTATGGTAGTGTAATGTTGATGAGGGGGGGGTTACCGATTTAGGGTATGGTAGTGTAATGTTGATGGGGGGGTGACCAATTTAGAGTACGGTAGTGTAATGTTGATGGGGGGTTGAAAGGAGCAAATTTAGGGTATGGTAGTGTAATATTGATGGGGGGGTGACCAATTTAGGGTATAGTAGTGTAATGTTGATGGGGGGGTGACCAATTTAGGGTATGGTAGTGTAATGTTGATGGGGGGTTGAAAGGAGCTAATTTAGGGTATGGCAGTGTAATGTTGATGGGGGGGTAACCAATTTAGGGTATGGTAGTGTAATGTTGATGGGGGGGTGACCAATTTAGGGTATGGTAGTGTAATGTTGATGGGGGGGTTGAAAGGAGCCAATTTAGGGTATGGTAGTGTAATGTTGATGGGGGGGGGGGGGGGTTGAAAGGAGCCAATTTAGAGTATGCTAGTGTAATGTTGATAGGGGGGGTACAGAGTCAATTTCGAGTATGGTAGTGTAATGTTGATGGGGGGGGGGTACAGAGCCAATTTAGAGTATGGCAGTGTAATGTTGATAAGGGGGGGGGGGTACGGAGCCAATTTAGAGTATGGTAGTGTAATGTTGATAGGAGGACAGAGCACAGTGACAGAGAGTCGAGCTAATCAGTATTTTGCAGCTCCTTTTGCTGTCCAATCCCAGGACAGGTTGTGGGGAGTAGACCTTGAAGTGCAAGTGAAACTGCAGCAGAGGACGATCAGGTCTCCTGCCCTAAAAGACAGGTCAGAGCTGTGTAGGACTGAATGGACAGAAATAGAAAACAGGTTCCTTATATGTATTTAGTCTGTGAATCGAGCCGTTTGCCAGAAGGCTTTCACTCTGCTTCCCCAGACTAGTCTGCACTAGTAGCAGTGACTGGAGAATCTACAGAAAACTGAATTTGCCTGGAAACCATTTTCACCTTTTTTTATCCCAGAAATAAAGGAAAGGAATGCAGAGGTGCGGCTGGTGTGCAATATGGACTGTATGTGTTTGTAACAGTTATACACAGCTGGCAGAACTTAAAAAAATTGTAACTAGTTTTGGTCATTTTTTTTTAATACACACAATAGATCAGCTTAAAGCTCAACTCCAGCAGTTGCCATCAGGATGGGACAAGAGCTAATATTTAAAGCAGACCTGCAGTCTTGCATAGTTGTACAGGTTCACCTCCTGTACTGAAGTTGTCTACTCTGATTTCACTGCACATTGACTGGAGGACATCCAGTATCATCTAGCACTTTCCTCCCAAGCCTGACTATCCCGGCCTGACCATTTCATTTATTGAATTAAAGTTCTTTCAATTATGGAGGTTCAGAATCACGTATGGGCACAACTGGCTGAATGTTCCAGTTATGTCAAGGAACGATTCAAAATGTTCTGTAGCCATGTGCCCTTCCATAGCTCGATATTAGTATGGACTCTTGCCTAGTCCTAGTACTTCTCCCTCATTTGGTCTGGTTCAACCATCTCAGGGATACTAAAAAAAAAGCCCTTTGATAACGTGAGGGGCACGAAACACGTCAGGGAGGAGCCTACCATAGTGACGTCACGCCGCAGACAGCTGGCGGCCATTTTAGAAGTTCTTATACACGTAAGTGCTCATGTACGACCTTATTCTGCTGGATATTGGATTAATAAAATTACTACACTATTAGTGCTTCATCTGTCTCCGGCTTGGTTTATACGAGCCTCTAAGTTGGATATTTCCCCAATTCTTGATGTTACTGATCCGGTGATCTGATGCTTGCTTGGAGCTGTCCCTGGGAGCAGAGAGTATCCTGTGAGTGACTAGAGTTGCCTTGTGTGCCTATGGTGTGCCAGATGACTCCGCCATCCTCGCCTAGACCTAGATGACCACATTTGGAGATATATATATATGCATACCTTTTGCGCTTCTGGTGAGTGCATGCATATTATTGGTCCACGCCATAGAGATCACCAACACGGAGCAGGGATCACTGTTATATTTGGACTTTTCTTGCATTTGTATAAGAAAACGCACTTTAGTCCCTTTATATTAGTTGACTGTATTTGTTGGATACGTCATTTCATGACGACTTACTATTTAACACCTTTTAGCGCTGCATAGCGCCCACTCCGTTTACTTCATTATTTTTATTAGTGATATTATTATTGTCGTTTATCATTTATTTATTACTACTTTTTTAGCACTGCATTTATATATACTGGATCTCAGAGATACTGGAAGGTAAAAAAACTAAGAAGAAAACCCTTATTCCCCCAACTGAACATCTTTACCCCAATTTATCTGAGCAGCATTTTCCAACCAGCAATTATAGTGTATTATTTGGATCGTACTCTACTTTCATATTGTTCTATTTTACTTATTAACCTCTTGCTGCCCATGTAACTCATATGAGTGGTGGCAGAGAGAGGGCTTTAATACCCCACACACTGCACATGTGTGCCTATGAACAGCATAGGTTACTGTGCTGAGAGGGTGCTCACTGCATGCTCCCAGCATGGAGACCAAGCTGTCCAAGACAGCTTGTGGTCTCTACTAATGGCCAGGAAGAGGTGGGACCGGCTCCTGATCATGTGACCACTGTGACAGCCAATCACACAGGAAATCAATATCAATAGTCCCATTGCACACGTTTCTAAAGTAGGTTTAAAAGAGACATTTAGGGTTTTTTTTTTTTTTATTCAGATCATACTTACCTAGGTGGATGCAGCATCGGTCTGATGCTACATCTGTCCACCCGTTATATTGTTCTATTTTACTTATTAACCGCTTGTTGCCCATGTAACTCATATGAGTGGTGGCAAAGAGTGGGCTTTAATACCCCACACACTGCACATGTGTGCCTATGAACAGCATAGGTTACTGTGCTGAGAGGGTGCGCTCATTGCATGCTCCCAGCATGGAGACCAAGCTGTCAAAGACAGCTCGCGGTCTCTAGCAATCACCAGGAAGCGGTGGGACCGGCTCCTGATCATGTGATCACTTGACAGCCAATCACACAGTGAATCAATATCAATAGTCCCATTGCACAAGTTTCTGGAGTAGGCTTAAAAGAGACGTTTAGGGGTTTTTTTTTTACTCAGATCATACTTACCTAGGTGGATGCAGCATCGGTCTGATGCTACATCTGTCCCCCGTCGGCTCTAAGTGTGAGAACTCAACGATCACATGACCGCTGAGTTTTCACAGCCGTTGTGAGCAGAAAGCGGTGACTGTCAGTCACCGCTGTCTGCTCTGCCCTGCTGTCAGCTGAAAACAGGTCACAGGAGTGAAGAATGAACTGCACTCCTGTGATCCACAGAAGTACAGCCAAAAGAGCTTTGGCTGTACTTCTCCTTTAAGGGTAGCGGGTACTGCAGCAACAGCCAAATGAAGAATGGAAGCATCATAGATCAGTGTACATATTCTCCAGCACAATTAGGATCTGCAAATATCATCCAAAGGTTTTAATCAAGAATGATCACATCATAGTGGAAAAGTGCAAAATTTCCGGGACACAAGACACCTTCGCCAGGCTAGCAAGATCATCATCACATATCTGACGAGGGGGTCTTGCACAGCCCGAAAACAATGCACTTCTCCAAGATGATGTGATTCTTGAATAAAACCTTTGGACGGTATTTGAAGATCACATGCCTGATGACAGGGTCCTGCATGGCTCGAAAATGTTGCACGTTTCAGGGCCATGCAGGGCCCCTTCGTCAGGCATGTGATCTTCAACTATTGTCCAAAGGTTTTATTCAAGAATCACATCCCAGTAGAGAAGTGCAACATTTTGGGGCAGTGAAGGACTCCTTTGTCCGGCATGTGATGATCATTAGCCTGACAAACATGTCTTGTGTAGCCCGGGAAACTTTGCACTTTTCCACTGTGATGTGATCACTCATGAATAAAACCTTTGGATGCTATTTAAAGAACCTTTGCATGTTGGTCAATATGTGCACTGAGCCAATTACAGTGGTCACATGCTTATGCAAACCTTCCGATCCCTGGTCATAATAGCCAAGATATGGGGATGCGAAGGGGGGTGGAAAAAGGTTAAAGCCCAACTTAGAGCAGAACACAAAGAAAACCCTGGAGACCCTCCCCCTGCAAGGGCTAAATGTTATAGCGGAGCTCCACCCTAAAGGGGAAGTTCCGCTTTAAGCCTTTGTCCCCCGCTCCCCATTAAGGATTGGAACCTTTGGGGAGCGGGGAAGGGGGGGGGGGGGCTGGGGGGTTCCCGAATTTGACAGGTACCCGCTCCCACTTCCGCTGCGATCACCTAGGTCAGTGGTTCTCAACCTGTGGGTCGCGACCCCTTTGGGGGTCCCCTAAGACCATCAGAAAACACATATTTCTGATGTGTAAAGAGCAGCTACTGTGTAGAAAGCAGCAGTATTGGAGGTAAAACGACACTCATGAATTATAATTACTGGGTAAATAATTTTACGGTTGGGGGTCACCACAACATGAGGAACTGTATTAAAGGGTCACGGCATTAGGAAGGTTGAGAACCACTGATCTAGGTGATTGGAAGCAAAAGTTGTCCTCTTCCCCTTCCTCCCCGTAGTCTTCTGGGACACCACGTGACAGATCCCAGAAGACTACGGGGCCATTCACAAAGCGCAGCACTTCTCGCGCATGCACAGTGGGCACCCGGCTGTGAAGCCGCAAGCTGTTACAGCCGGGTACCCACACTGAAGAAACCCGCGCCAGGGAGAGAAGATGGCCGGTGAAACCAGCGGTGGTGAGGACACCGCTGGACTGAGGGACAGGTAAGTGGCTGTATTTTAAGTCAGCAGCTACAGTTTTTGTAGATGCTGACTTTGATTTTTTTTTTTTTTTTTTTTCCAGATGGAACTCTGCTTTAAGTCTAGGTGGTTGCAGAAGAGGCTGTAAATACTTACCTTCCTCTGGCTCAGGTGGGCTCCCTTGGTGCTTGCACCGTTCCGCCGTAGCCTCCTCTGTAAGCTGCTATCTTCTTCGGTCCTGCTTGTCCAAATTAAAAAAAATAGCCCTGTCCTGTATGATTGATGCTGAGGCCCCGCCCACAGACGGAAGTTTCGGGAAGAAGAGGGCAGTATTTTGAGACTCATTCTACCCCTAGGCTTAATGACTGGCTCTGAGGAAGAGGTACAACCTCAAAACGCGTCAGTCACCAGCTATCCAGAGGTTCACAGTCCCCCACCAGACCACCCATAGGGGATCCTGGACTGCTCTGCATCCCTTGCGACATGCTTCTCATTTTGATCTGACTTCTCGTGAGTATTTTACAATTTATAAATAAATTCCATTTTTAAGGTAATGCAGCAGGCCTGTGCGCCCTCTTTTTGCTGAGGCCCCGCCCACAGACTGAAGCTTCGGGAAGAAGAGGGCAGTATTATGAGACTCTCATTCTACCCCTAGGCTTAATGAGCATTTTACCCTTGACATGAATGGGGGGGGGGGGGCACTGAAGGGGGTTTTTTTGTGCCCGAAGGTAAGCTTTAGTATAAAAAAATAATAAACAATTTTTTAAAAAAATAAAAAATACACTCTGCAGTTTCAAACTTCGGGTTTGAACAGCTGCAGGTTGCACAGAAGGCAGGCAGTTTATAGACTGTGACTTGTGACTTCAAATCCTAACTGGGCTGCTCCTTGTGAAAAGCGAGTTAATAGAACACAAAGATGACTGATCCAGTTTCTCTATCCCATGTGTGCAGGAAATGTATATTAGAAGATAAACTGCAATAAGCAGAACTTCCCTATTCTCATTTTGGCTAGAGTGTCTAAATAAGGAAATTCCTGTCATTTCTCCCCACTCAGCCAAAGGAGGAAGTCAAATATTCACAGGTACTCATTTCCTCCAGCAAAGAGTTCATGATTAATAGCTGCTGGTTTTAATTTATCGAACCACAAACAGCTTTCAAGTACACGTCATAAAAAAAAGAAAAGGGCCGCAGCCATTGCTATTTCTCAAAATGCCAATTGCCTGGCTGTCATACTAACCCACAGGCATCAATATTTTTTGCGTCTTTGACCTGGAATAAGTATGCAGATCAGGAGACATAGAAGTCCTCATCTGCATGTTTGTTCCAGGTCAGTGACTCTCATTACTTTACTAAGTTCTTAGATTGTAAGCTCCCAGGATCAGGCCCTCCTATCCCTCTTGTACTGAACTGTATTGTTGCTGTATTGTCTCCTGTTATATTGTAAAGTGCTGAGCAAATTGTTGGAGCTATATAAATCCTGTATAATAATAATAATATATAAATCCTGTATAATAATAATAATATATAAATCCTGTATAATAATAATAATAATAATAATATATAAATCCTGTATAATAATAATAATATATAAATCCTGTAAATAATAATAATATATAAATCCTGTATAATAATAATAATATATAAATCCTGTATAATAATAATAATATATAAATCCTGTATAATAATAATAATATATAAATCCTGTATAATAATAATAATATATAAATCCTGTATAATAATAATAATATATAAATCCTGTATAATAATAATATATAAATCCTGTATAATAATATATAAATCCTGTATAATAATAATAATATATAAATCCTGTATAATAATAATAATAATAATATATAAATCCTGTATAATAATAATAATAATAATATATAAATCCTGTATAATAATAATATATAAATCCTGTATAATAATAATAATAATTGGGGGATCAGTATGACAGCCAGCTAGATGGCATTTCTAGAATAGAGATCAGCCATAGACTGCCCTGTGTTGCTTTTTTCATGCTCAGACCTATTAACTTTTGTTAAGTGTAGCGCTTTGGCAGTGTGTGCTAACCATGTTTTGTATGCCATAACGTGGAGCCAAACTACAATAACACCAATTTTATATTTATTACAAGTTTACATCCAATGTTCAGGAGAGGGCCGAGGAATTATGTTGATTATAATTAACCCGGTGTTCTGTACTGGCAGATCTTCATTATCACTTGTAAACTATATATGCACAACATCTGTCCTAACAAAGTACTTAAAGTGATGTTAAACCCACAACAGTAAAATCTGTCTGTATATGCAGTAAAGCATGCTCGTTATACTCACTTTGAAACCTAAGGGGTTAATCCTCTGCATTATCTAAAAAGGCTGTTTGATCCTGCCCTTTTCACTGACCCCAATCCATCTGCTGATAGTAGAGAGCCCTAGGAGGCGTCTGGCACATGCTCCGTTTGGTATATATTGCTAGAGTTTCTTTTTGTGGGGGGAGGAAGGGTTCATGTGATCGGCACAGGGCCAATCAACACTGTCCGGACAAAGGTCAGGGGTCATGAAGCATCAAAGGACAGTCAGAGGAGAATGAAAACTCCTCCTCCAAGATTAAACCAGTGATCGGATTGACACTGATAGAATCCATAAGACAGCTATATACTGCTAATGAGAAAAGGTATTTAGCAGTTTATATTTACTAAAATATTAACTAAAACAATTGCATTTCCATGTTTTGTGTACTGTGGGAGACCGGATATAGTGAATTATTTTATAGAGTGATTCTTTAAAAGTATGTTAATCACTAAACCGCGCCAATTGATGCTTTTAAATATTCAATATTATATCCAGTCAGCTGCCACTTTAAATACTATGTAAAACCTATTCCAAAAAATACCACTCCTAATATTGGTGATGGTTAGCGGCGCATTCTATATATGCGTCACATTAATTCCTTTTGATGGTCTCTATGTGCAAACTCATTTACACAAATATTAAGTGACATAAATTATATATGTGACAAAAAACAAACAAATTATATATGATATAATAGTGCCCACAAAACACCGTAAAATATAAGTCCAGTGTAATTAATAATAAATTCCAAAAAAAATTAATAATAAATTCCAAAAAAAAGTAAAAAAAAAAAATCTTCCACAATGTGAATCCTCTGTGACTCCCAGTGCAGAAATAAATAAACCACGTGCTGTGCCTTTCATACACCCCCTCTTAGGTGTGCACTCACACTCACTCAGGTGTGCAGAACATAGCCTTTAATGAGCCTTATAGAGCGGGAGGTTCCTCCAATAATCACCCATGATAAAAATGGTAGCCACCCTGTGTGACGGTGAGATGCATATATATATATATATATATATATATATATATATATATATATATATATATACACACATACACATACACACACACACACACACACACACACATTATATATATATATATATATATATATATATATATATATATATATATATATATATATATATATATATATATATATATATATATATATATAATGCGCCGCTAATTATCACCAATATTAGGAGTGGTATTTTTTGGAATAAGGATATAGTGAATGGAGGGTCATAGGCTTAGTAACACTTTAAGGCTTTGGTGGTATATTGTATGTTAATCTTCTTGAAAAAAGAAAAAACAAAAAAAGAAAAAAAAAACTGTCCTTACGTATGTTCAATAATTGCACATTGCAAGCTATTCTGAGTAATAGAAGATGCCTATAGAATCCCCTGTATAAACCTGCTCTAAAGATCCAACTAGAAAAGGAAAAAATATTTGTATTTTAATTCAGTTTGCTATGTTAATGGAAATACAAACATATAGTGCGTGTGTCAAATTTGACTGCAAAAAGGGGAAATACGCTTTAAAAGGAAATTACAGTTGAAGCACAGATTAATGCCTGATCAACCCCACTTTGGGCCAGCAGAGGGCAGCAAAGGCAATGTGTTTACCTACTCACAGTGTAAATACCGCAGCAAGGTGACAGCGGATGATGAGAACACAAACTGTTTATTTTGCTAACAAGGTGATACTGTTATTCTAAAAATATAACAACCAGCTGTACTGCCATTATTTAACCCCGCCCTGGAATCCTGTATCTTCTTAGAGGCCAAAGAGAAAGAGTAACCCACAGCAACCTATCAAAAATCAACTTTATTTAGACTCCTCCCACTATGTATTTCCATTGAGTCACTGATGAAACATACAATCAACCTAAATTGATTTTTATCTAACATTTGTGCATGTTTTCTGCTTTTTTCGTGACCATAGTTCATATATATTTTGTGGATACCGCCTCAAATTGGCTCTCTATACCGAGCACTGTAGTCCACATTTCTGCCAAAATTACAGGATAAGCCACACACAAACATCCTCAATAAAGAGTGTAAATTCTTAATTGCACTACGCCATTGCAATCAATTCATTAGATACTAGTCTCATGTTTATGTGACTAAATTCTGATTGGTAGCTCTGTTAGCCATAAGAAGGGACCTATGCAGGTGCTGAATCAGCAAAGTTTCTGCAGGGCCCGGCCAAGGCACAAGCAGTAGAGGGGGCTGCCTTTGGCACTTTAGTGGGAGGGTGCTGCAAAAACGGGCAACATCTGTAACCCAAGCTGTTGAAGTAGTTCACAACTCATATTTCACCTCTGCACCGACACCTGACCAATTCAGCGGGGGGGGCTTGACCCCTGATGACATCACATCTGACGAAACGCAATGGGGGGAGCCGGGGCGTACATCACCACGCATGCATGCACACTTGCAGCCATTTTTGATGTGGGAACAGGATGGGAGTTTGTTTGTACAGCGCTGTATTTTACCTTGTACCTCAGAAGTGCATTTTTATTCTGATAAAAGCTTTCTAGCAACATTTTACAATATTGAAAGCCTTTTTGCTTTACTCCTGGATGCCTGACATATCGAGAGTTGTCGGTCACTACGAAGCAGGTGGAAGCTTATTGTGTCATATCTGATGGTGTGCAGGAAGCCAAGATTGACGATATTAGATATCATTGAGCTGTTTTTGACCACTCAGTAAAATGGGGGTCAAACACATCTGGTAAGCTTCTCTTGAGCAAGGTGTGGGGTGACACATTTGCATGTGCTGACAACACGTTTTTGCCATCTGAGGATTATTCAGTCACAGTTCAAGACCTTCACAAGGAGATAGGACTTGGCATGAAATATTCACTTTGCTGATTTTTATTGAGTTTATTTAAATTCTTTTGGGCACATTTAATCCATGAATGTATTTACCTTCACAAGGTAATAGCTGGGTCTTCACTTATATTTCTTTTCAGCGTTACGCTGTTTTAAGACTATGTTTAAAAATCCTGGTATTAGGATTTTGTGTTAGCTGCTTAGTCACTCTTTGTGGATCTAGCGTGGATATTTTAATATTTATTTATTTATTTATTTAAGGATCCCCCGTTCTAGTGGCGAAGGAAAGATCCCTTACTAAATATGGTGCCAGAAGAGCAGAGAGACAATCAACAATCACATTGATAATAGTAAGAAGGAAGATATAATTTTTTTTTTATATATATAGGCTCGCCATACAAGTGTGAATGTATGCTCTGATGCTTCAGAGTTGCCAGGTCTGACACTTAAGGCTAAGTTCACACTTAAATATCTTTTTCTTCTGGCATTTTTAAAGGGAATTTTTTGTGCACTTTCAGGCACAAGCATTTTTGCACTAGTCAATGCGGAGGCATGTTACTAGAAAACTGGCTGTTAGGTGCGAAAATATGCAAAAAAAAAAAAATGCACCTCACGTGCGTTTTTCAGGTACTCCCATTAAATTCTATGGAGCCTACAATGCATGAACCTGCCCTATGAAGAGCCTGTAGTGCCTTGAAATTACAGCAAATCGCTCAGATGTGATCTGGATTCATAGAATACAATGGAAATCTTATTGCCGAGTGTTGTTGCGTATCTGGAAACATGCAACAAATCGCTCAGGTGTGAACAGGGGCATAAGCCCCACTCCAAGTAGGAGAAAAAGTTACCTTTGCCCAGTTATAAAAACCCCTTCAATGTCCAGCCAAAATTTAGAATTAATCCTTGAGATACATCTTAGAACTCTGAGAAAGCTCAGTCCACATGCTTAGTACTTAGTACTAGTGATCCCGGGACACAGCTGCTGGCGATCCTCGGGCACAGCTGCTGGCGATCCTCGGGCACAACTGCTGGCGATCCTCGGGCACAACTGCTGGCGATCCTAGCGCACAACTGCTGGCGATCCTAGCGCACAACTGCTGGCGATCCTAGCGCACAACTGCTGGCGATCCTAGCGCACAACTGCTGGCGATCCTAGCGCACAACTGCTGGCGATCCTCGGGCACAACTGCTGGCGATCCTCGGGCACAACTGCTGGCGATCCTCGGGCACAACTGCTGGCGATCCTCGGGCACAACTGCTGGCGATCCTCGAGCACAACTGCTGGCGATCCTAGAGCACAACTGCTGGCGATCCTAGAGCACAACTGCTGGCGATCCTAGAGCACAACTTCTGGCGATCCCGGAACACAGCTGCTGGTGATCCCGGAAAACACAGCTGCTGGTGGTCCTGGGACACCCTACTGCAGCCCGCTACATACAAAAAGTCTGTCATAAAATGGCAGTACTGTACTAAGATGTTTCTCACAGCCACCAATCAGATTCAGAAGTGGAAACAAAGGAAGGAAAGGAAGTTACATTCCACAGGCAGGAAGTACACGGATACTGCCCTCCTACCTGGTTTGTGTAGAACAGTGTATGCTTGTGGGTGCAGCAGATTACTCTGATGACTTCAGATGACTCTACCTGCAGATGCAGCATTTACTGATGAACTTTAACAGCTCGTCAACTGCTGTAACTCGCTACCTGGAGTTGCTCTTTACAGAGCAATAATTATATAACCCTCAGCTCATAACAAACAATTGGTTTCACTGCGCTCATTTCAGATCCTTAATAGCAAGTACCAGAGGCACACACCAGGCGTGGTTATCATCCAATTAAAGCCAAATTGACAGATTTGGTCTGAGATCTTTACTAATTATACCTGAATAAAAATAGATATGATAATAATTCCTCCAATAATTACCTCAAATGCTGCCAGGTCATCAAAATCCACCGAGCAGGCCGGCTCTCCCTCGGATGGGTATCCCATATCATACAGCTGCATATCCAGGTCTGCAAAAAGAAAACAAGAAATTAGATCAAAGCAGTCAACAAGGTAATTTAACCATTTCAATACCGGGCAATTTTACACCTTCCTGCCCAGGCCAGTTTTCAGGTCTCAGCGCTCTCACACTTTGAATGACAATTGCGCGGTCATACAACATTGAACCCAAACTAAAATTTTATCATTTTCTTCACACAAATAGAGCTTTCTTTTGGTGGTATTTAATCACCGCTGGGGTTTTTATTTTTTGCTAAATTAACAAGAAAATGACCAAAAATGTTGAAAAAAAACATGTTTTTCTTTGTTTCTGTTATAAAAGTTTGCAAATAAATAATTGTTCTTCATAAATTTAGGCCAAAATGTATTCTGCTACATGTCTTTGGTGAAAATAACCCAAATTAGGATGTATTATTTAGTTTGTAGGAAAGTTATAGAGTTCACAAACTATGGTATAGATCTGAATATTGATCAATCCTGAAGTACTGACAGCCAATCTAATTTGTTGAGGTCCAAGAATGTCAGAATAGTACAGATATCCCCCAAATGACCCCTTTTTGCAGAGTAGACAGTCCGGCGTACTTCATAAGAGGCATGGCGAGTTTTTTGAAGTTGTATTTTTTTTTGTCATAATTTTTCGGAAAATGAAAAAATTAAAAAAATTAGTTTCACTATTTTTTTTTTACATACTGTCACCAGTGCAGTACAGCGTCATCAGATAACTGGCATGGCGGTGATCAGGGACACTGACTGGTGACAGTATGAAAACAAAAATATATATTTTTTTCTGTTTTTTATTATTTTTTATTAAATAGTTTTTCTTTTTTTTTAATTTTTTTTTCATATTTCACTATGACCAAAGTAGTACAATGTTACCATAGTAACATTGTACTACTTTGGGGAAGTGATCAGTATTTTTTTTATTTTATTTTTTTTTACACAATTTGCTTATAGCAAAGAATTACTTTGCTATAAGCAAGCATTTACCTGAATGACATCGATTCATTCAGGGTTTTCTTTTTTTTTTTTTTTTTTTTGTGCTTAGCTGTGATTTGGCCATAGCTAATCACATGACATGTGCATGTGATTAGCTGTGACCATTCACAGCTAGACACTAGTATACAATGGATGGCATGAATGAAGCCATCCATTGTATACAACCGTCATGTGACCTGCTGTGATTGGTCACAGCAAGTCACTTGGTACCGGCAACGGGGGCCGATACTCAGATCTGTCATCGGCCGTGTCCGAGGTACACGGCCGGTGACAGATCGCGCCGCTGCACGGCTCTGCAGGAGCGCAATCTGTGCATGTGCAGGAGGACGCCACATGGCGTCCACCTGGAACGCTGATGATATGGAGAACATGGTATGATGGTATGGAGAACAGAACCAGCGGAGCTGGAAAACACAAAGGCAGGCGGGAAAACCAAAATTCCCAGGTACACAGAAAATAATTTGGAATTTGTTTGGTTGAATGCCCTTTGATACAGCACAGCAGTGTAACAAGGAAAGACAACTGCTGGAATCCACCAGGAAGCAGTTAAAATGTAATCGAAAACCAGTCATTAAAATTGTTGAGGAAACAAAAGGAACAAGAAATTAAGTGATATTTCTTGTTCTCAGTTCTGCATGCTCTCTCATAATTCATAAGATTAGAAGCTTAGTGTCTATTTTTCATGTCACACCTGAACAAGGTGAAAGGAGAGAAGAGGTATTAGGCAACACGCATTCCTAAAATTATGCCTAATAATTGGCAGCGCTGTGAGACTTGAAGCTTCTCAACAGTTGTGGGGGATCTAATTTCTGTGCCTTTCTGGAGGAAAAATCCCAGAATAGAACACACGGTTGTCAAACAATTCAAACTCCTGTAACTATCACATTACTAGAAAATAATAAGCTGTAGGGGATAGAGAATAAACAACGAGGGCAGTTGTGTCACACAGACCATGGTGGTGGCCTCTTGGCAAGGCAGTATGCACATGACGGAATGGAGATGGGTCCTGAATAAGCGGTCTTGGGGTTTTTTTCTTGCACTGAAGTCTCTTAGAGTCTAACCTAGGAAATCTATATTTTTTTCTTTCCAAATAATTTTATTGGAGTGTATTTTTGACCGCTCTGACAACATACTCAAGGTAGTATATTAAGCCATTCAAAAAAGGGGGGTTTGTGAAAAGAGATTCACAGAAAAGCGGCTACATTATGAACAGACCGTGACACTCAGAAAATTTTCCAAAAATTATGCTTTATTACACAGATATAAATATGACATATGGGCATTCGCCCTGGTTTACCATCACCTCAGTATGAGACAATAACACACAGACCTAAAACCATATAAAATGACATCAAGACCGGTCTAAATGTATGTGCAACAGAAAAAGTGACTGCAAGAGTCTAATATCTCTGTAGTACAAACACATAGGTAAACACTTCCCTAAAGAGGTGTATCCAAAAATTATACCATAGGTATACCATAATATTAAATAATGAATTTACACCAATATCATAATGGTGAATCCCGAACAGGGAATCCAAAAATTATACTATGGATATACGTATATCACATGTATGAAATGCAGTAAGCACAATAAGCGTAAAGAGGGGAACAGTAAGCCTCAGGCCTGTTTGGAAAAAGACATAAATGTCAAATATATGATGCAATACATTCCTGTGCCGGCACACGTGGTTGGGGCCCGTTCATCTGTTATGTGAACAGCTGTATCATAAAGCTCTTGAATGGAAATAAGCCCCATTTATTCCCATACGTCAGATACGTCACTTCCGGTCATGCGCACTAGGTGGAACGCACGCTGACCCATAAGGAGGAAGCCATCTTCACATGCCATGAGGCAAGCGTGAGCAGCACAGGCGCTGAGAGGGGGCTGGAACCCGCGGTATATCGGCGGATGTCAGCGGTGGTTCCTGGGCCTCTGTGGCCGTGTTTGGCAATATCCATGAAGGACATTTCTTTCATTCCCTTTATCCACGGCACAGGTGGTGAGTGGATTGTTACAGGACATTAGATATACGGTCCTCTGTGATCAATATGACCTACATATCTTATTGAGTGCAAGCTCTGTCAGTGACTTCCCACATTATTTGTTTCACTACAGGATGGGGACATTATGGTGCTTTGTGTAGGATACAGGACATACCGCATATAGCTCAACAGGCAGAAGATTCCTTGGGATATGTTTTGCTTTTCCTACAAAGGGTGGTGTGTAGTCCACATACAGTGGTGAAGACACCATTTCAAGCAGAGTGCTGCAATCTGCACCTTTTCTCCCATCCTGGGAATAAATGGGGCTTATTTCCATTCAAGAGCTTTATGATACAGCTGTTCACATAACAGATGAACGGGCCCCAACCACGTGTGCCGGCACAGGAATGTATTGCATCATATATTTGACATTTATGTCTTTTTCCAAACAGGCCTGAGGCTTACTGTTCCCCTCTTTACGCTTATTGTGCTTACTGCATTTCATACATGTGATATACGTATATCCATAGTATAATTTTTGGATTCCCTGTTCGGGATTCACCATTATGATATTGGTGTAAATTCATTATTTAATATTATGGTATACCTATGGTATAATTTTTGGATACACCTCTTTAGGGAAGTGTTTACCTATGTGTTTGTACTACAGAGATATTAGACTCTTGCAGTCACTTTTTCTGTTGCACATACATTTAGACTGGTCTTGATGTCATTTTATATGGTTTTAGGTCTGTGTGTTATTGTCTCATACTGAGGTGATGGTAAACCAGGGCGAATGCCCATATGTCATATTTATATCTGTGTAATAAAGCATAATTTTTGGAAAATTTTCTGAGTGTCACGGTCTGTTCATAATGTAGCCGCTTTTCTGTGAATCTCTTTTCACAAACCCCCCTTTTTTGAATGCCTTTTTTGGCTACTGAATGGAAACCAAACATTGGGTGACACGATAACTTAATTAACAACCTCTTAATAACTACCTATAATAGTATATTAAGCCAGCCTTTTTCAACCAGGGTGTCCAGGCACCCTGGGGTGCCTTGAGGTTTCTTCAGGGGTGCCTTGGCAAAATGTCTAAAAATTACCCAAAACGTGTATACAAGCCAGGGGGTGGAACAAGCCTGCCTTTTAGTTATACAAAGCCACAGGTTTTCACTGTGCACCTTCTAGCCACCGACGTCCTGACAACCAATGACATCATCAGTTGATAAGGAGGATGTCAGCTGCCTGCACAGCATCCTAGTATGACCCTCCCCCGCCCCTCTCCATCAATGCTGGGGTCACATTATCTCAGTGATGGAGAAAAACTGAGGGAGAAGAGAAACACTGCAATACTAGTTGGTACCAGTGTGCAAAAGTGTATTTACTTTGGAAGAATAAATCACCTCTAATGTTGGGTGTCCTACATGTGTGGATGTTGCTGCCTTATATAAAACTATTACAATAGTTTCACATTTTAGAATGGGGTGCCCTTTTAAAATTACGGACAGTCTTGAGGCACCCCATTTTAGAATGGGGTGCCTCAAGTCTGTCCATGATTTTAAAGGGTGCCTCGGGACTGTCCATAATTTTAAAGGGTGCCTTGCCTGAAAAAGAGGTTGAGAAACACTGTATTAAGCAACTGAATGTATATTTCAGCACACAGAAGAAATTTTTGAAATTTAAATATATCCTCCAAACAGCTGGAAAATCAATGTCTACCCCTCAGGAGAGTCCAAATATAAATCAGAAATCAGCGTTAAAATATATCAGTCCAAAATCAGTCTGCAGGGTCTTATAAACTCACTAGATCTAATGACCCTTTACATATATGGGTCAAATAAAGCCTGATGAATCAATCAATCCTTTCATCTCCTTATTTTATCACTGTACATTCTTCCTTGGAATATGGTTCCATTCAATACAAAAACAACAAAACAAAAAAATTGTATGGAACCATGTTCCAAGGAAGATTGTAGGATGATGAAATAAGAAGCAGCGATTGATTCATCAGGCTTTATTTGAACCATAAATGTGAAAGGTCATTAGACCTGTTGACAGTTTATAAGACCCTACAGACTTTGATCTTGGAAAGATATATTGTAGCGCTGGTTTATGATTTCTAATATATTAAGTAGCACAGTACACAAGTTAACTGGTACATAAACATTGAGGTTTATCAGGGAAGGTAAAACAGCTTTAACAAGTAGAAGTAACCATAAGCAAACAGAGAGGGACACGCAAGTGACCTAATGAATCTATTCAATGGTGGATGTCTTTACTGGAGCAGGGGAAGGAAGGACAAAGCTAGTTCCCAATACTCCCCTCATAAGTTTCTCCCTGTGTGTCCTATATGAGGGGAGTATATGGTGTAGGCAGTATGTGAAGGTCTGCTAGAAGTCTGGGCATTCATGTAGACGAAAGGGTATGGTAGCGAGGAAGGGAATAAGTAGAGCAATGGGGAACATGGGAGAGGGAGGGGTGTGTCAGGGGTTTCTGAAGATTTAGGTAGCTTTTTAGAAGGTCATGGTACATAGTATCGGTGGATTAGAGGCACAGAAGAGTGGCCATGGGGAAGGTCGGTGGTGACCTCAATATGTACATCCATTTGTACAGGGGTTGATTGACAGTCCTTCTCTATAATATAGTTACAAGGTGACCAAGTGCTGAATAATGGATATGTTGACCCTCACCATGCCCTGCCTTGCAATAACTCCATTTTAAACAGTTAAAGAGGAGGGGACATTACTTATTGGTATATGGAAGTGTACTTGAAGGGACGCCATGGTATTCTTTCATATTTTTCTTGGAAATACTTTGCTGCTTTGAAAACAGAATTTAATATTAATGTATAACTGTATACAGAATTATCTAAGGTCTATAAGAAAATGAAGGGGGGATGGGTGAGGATGGGTGGGGGGTGGGAGATGGAGGGGTTATAGAATGTATTTATTCCTTCAGAGGAGATAAGAAAAAAGTATATTTTGGAAGATGGAATGTTTTAATGTTGTTTGTATAAGTATGAAACAAAAAGTTAAAAAAAAAAAAAATAATTATCTAATGTGACTAAAAATCCAAACTGGTCTATTTGGTATTTCAAACACCGGCGTATGTAGTGAATGTTTCCAATTCACTGCAGAGTTCTCCAATCGCCTTGATGCTATAGGGCCCAAAACATGCAAGCCATGTACTGTGTGAAACCCATTGGTTGGGGATCTTCCTTAGTGGATTGTAACCTGCCTATTCCTTCAGTTTAGAAAGGTTTTCTTTAGAACTTGCCAAGTCTATACAGTAGCAAGTCTAGGAGGGGTGATTGCAATAGATCAGTGGTTCTCAACCTGTGGGTCGCGACCCCTTTGGGGGTCGAACGACCCTTTCACAGGGGTCCCCTAAGACCATCAGAAAACACATATTTCTGATGTGTAAAGAGCAGCTACTGTGTAGAAAGCAGCTACTCTGTTGAAAGCAGCAGTATTGGAGGTAAAACGACACTCATGAATTATAATTACTGGGTAAATAATTTTATGGTTTGAGGGTCACCACAACATGAGGAACTGTATTAAAGGGTCACGGCATTAGGAAGGTTGAGAACCACTGCAATAGATGAACCATGGAAGATGACGGAAGACGAGTTTAACATTATACCTTAGGACAGCTACCTCTACATTAATATCAAAGTCCTTGTGTTGATGGCATGAGTTAGAGACGCTTCTGGGATCATTCAGAAATCACTGACAAGTGCATCTAATCTGCAAGTGACTTCCTTCACACTTGAAGTTGACCTCCTTCTGACCTGAAGCTGACGTTTGTCTGACCTGCATTTGACAGCTGACCTCCTAACCTGCATATGAAGTCCTGACCCGAAGCGGACCGCCTTCTAATCTGCATTTGAAGCCCCCACCTGCAGTTGACCTCCTGATTTGAAGTTGACCTCCTTCTGACCTGCATTTTAAGCGCCCCCGCCTGCAGTTGACCTCCTGACTTGAAGTTGACCTCCTTCTGACCTGCATTTGAAATCCTGACCTGCAACTGTCCTCCTGACTTGAAACTGACCTCCATCTGACCTGCATTTGACTCAAGCAAATTTCACATTCTCATAATCTTGTATGGAAATGCAAAACCCTTCTGTTGCAAGCAAAAGCCGTCACACAGGTCCTTAAGAGTCGTTCTGTGAGAACTGCCAACAAACGATGACTAATCTAGCATCCCACTAATAAATCTGGAAATTGAGAAGGAAAGCGGCGGTTACATTCTACAGAGCTGCAGGCAGAAATGAGAAAATCACTTTGATGCTTTGCTTTTTTCCCTTATCCAGTGGTCAGTCTGTAGTCTATCATCATAATTCCATAGAAGATTGCAAAATATTGCCATAGTCATGCCGCTGTACTTTGCAAGTACTAACTCCCAGCACGAGGTGGCTCCCCCTGCGGTGTGTACCAGATGTATTTAGCGGGCCTCACTGTGCAACAGCAAAACTCGCCAGCCTTAAGACCACAGCTAATGACAGGTTAATCTGTGTAGAGAATCCATCTCCTTAAACATGGCCCGATTATTCATTCAGATCTGAATATAGGCCACAAAATTCAACAAGTACCGATGATTGCAAAGCCAATTCTAATTTTCAGCTGCTAACAGATGCTTTGCTGAGGCCTGTGTCTTAGGCCCCATGTACACGGGACACTTCTGAACGATGGAAACCGACTGCTGGAAAACGTAGGTTAAAAAACATCTGTTTAGCTGTGTTCGCATAACGCGTTTAGAAGCGTTTTTTAAAGATAAGCATAGGAGAACCTCCCAAATGCCCAGGATGCAATGAAAAGTGGTAAATTATTAACTATTTCAGACTGTTTCAGAGAAATACAGAGAGTAGAAGCAGAGACAGCAGTATGTGTTGGGATGAGCCTAGGCATGAGTTGCTCATTAACATTTCTTTTGTTTCCAAGGGTGGGAAAGGTGTCTGCTGGAGGGAGTCATGAAGGCCACTTGGCAGGGGGTCTTCATGAGGAATTTGAGGTGTGAATGGTCATTAACATATCTTTTGTTTCCAAGGGTGGGAGAGGTCTGAGGTGTGAATTGGTCATTACAATGTGAGACAAGCTTGGTAGGAACATCCTGTGTTCAGTGTTTTGTCCATCTGAGTACCTTGAAAACGCTTTGCATGCATTTTTCATGATGAAAAAAGGCTCTGGACAGCATTGGGAACTGGAAGAGTTAAAAAAACATTTTCGACCGCAATTGCTTATAAATGCGATTTGAAGCGTTTAGCCATGTTTTGCGTTTGAAACTCTGATAAAAATCGACTACTGAACGCAAGTTTCCTGCGTTTAGAAAAACGACTGTAAACTCAAATGCCTGTAAACGACTGTAAGCGAAGATGTGTATATGGACACATAGGAAACATTAGAGTGAGTTCAGGGGCCGCTGAAAAAACGCTGAACGGCTCCTAAATTTGAGTTGATCAGCTGCAGTGTACATGAGCCCTTATATCTTTGCTCCGTTGAATTGCTATAAGCCCAGTCACAGTCTTCAGCATTCAACACCTGCAGAGGTTTCCGATGTCCTGCTGCACTCTGTAGTTCCACCCTCCAGCCCCTACATCAATGGTTCTCAGAAGTGAAGCAGGGGTAGGGGCTTGTTCATATCAGCTCTGTTGGGCATTGTTACCCAACACAGTGCCGGTGTATAGACAAGTTAATTTGCCTTAGTTTCCTTCCTTTCCGTTCACACCCATGCACCACTACCCAATGCACACCAGCAACACACATTACACACTGTATAACATGGGCCTGCTGGTGTCAGTAGGCCCTAAGGGGAGGAAAGCACAGCATGTTGCAAGAAACAAAGATAGGATCAAAGGTTTAAGAAGCAATGAAGCCAGAGGGAGTGTATGACCCCAAAAGAGTTAGTGTCTTCAGAGAACAACAACGGCATCTGTGATGTAAGGGAGGGTGGGGGACTCTTGACATCTTATGGCAGAGAGGCTCTTGACATCTAATGTAAGGGTGGTGGTAGTGGTGGTGGTGGTAGGGGGCTCTGGACATCTAGTCTTACAGATACAACCGGCCCTTTGAGGGCAACCATAATGCTAACGTGGCCTGCAATTAAATTAAATTTGACACCTCTCTTATAAAGGGAACATCTAGACATTTTAACCGTGTCCAAGAAGAACCCAGAAAATTGTACATTTTTTTTCTTGAATTACTTTAGCAGTGCTCTTCCTGTGCCTAGGCACTCCTGTCCCTTCAGTCTCAGTCGTATATCTGCGGTGTGAGATCGTCTAAGGCACTGTCTGACTGCCACCATTCAAATTTGCTCAGCTATGGCAATCTGTGGAAGACACTACACATAGGTTCTGCTCCCCCTCTCTATTAGAAACAGGGGGGATCCAGAAAAACCCCCAAACCAAATTTTAGTCAAAAGGTGAATTTTTAGCTCAGAAATCAGTGCACTGTAGAGGTCTTCTTTAGTATATTTTTATTGAATGCAGAACATGGAGATCTACCTCACATTTCCAAAACGGCTGCCAGGAACAATATTTTATGATTAGACAGTCTCCAGGCTTTCCAGGCCTGGATTTTTAGGAAAGTTTAAGTCACCAGCACATGTAAGGCTCTGCCAGGTAAAAGGATAGTTTAGCATACGAAGAAAAACTGGAAAAAAGAAAAGTGGAGGAGCTGCAGCATCAGTACTGAGATATGGATAGCTTACAGAATAAAACATCTCAACCTTGTACAGAAAGTTGACACAATCACGTAAAACACTGATCTTACCTGTACACTAATGCCATTTCCACCTACAATGTATCTTTTCAGATGCAAATCTAGTATTAAAGGATTTTCGGTTAACCTCATGTACTTACAGGAAAACACGTCAGCACGTGAAAATATATGGCTTTGAAAATGGAAATTTTTGCCATGCCAATGGGGCAGAAAGGCCAATCAAGCAAAACTGGCCAAACAACATCAACTATGTTCCATCCCTTAAAGGCTAAGCTTACTTTTAGAGAAGACGGTCCATACACTGTGCACTGTACTAGCCCTGGAGCCTGAAAGCATCATATTGCTCACAATGGTGACCAATCATAAGTCAAGTCGGCTACATGTCATGGTTGGCGCGGTCACGTGGCCCACTGACAAACTGACAGCTCACCATTGCTAGCATGATGATGCCTACATGCCCTGGGGATGCGAATATACAGTGTACAGATTGTCTTATGTAAACGTAAATTTACCCTTTAATAAGAAAGACAACTTTCTTTTCTATATAAAGGAAAGCAGAGGGCGCATCTGAGTGTAGCAGTATAAAAACTAATTTATTCACACGACAATTGGCAACTTACAAGACAATGTGGTGAAGGCATATATAGAAACATCCTTCAGGGTCAGCTTCTGGGGATGGAACTTCGCAGAACAGGATGAGCGTTTATGAGTTTTTATACTACTACACAGATGCGCCCTCTGCTTATCTATCACCATATACAATCTTCAGTCTCTTGAGAGTTGATGCACTACAGTGTTTTGGAACCACTCCACCACCTCACCCAGACCACCCAAGTCATCTCCTTCCAGTGTGTTGGTCACATACACTTCTGCACCATATATCTTCACATACATGTATTTTCTAGAAGTATTTTATCACCGAGGGCAGACTCCGATTTGATCAGCAGGGAATCTGTCCACTGGTGCCCTGCTGATCAGAGCAGAGCACGCGGATGACAGGTCCATATCCGCTCAGATTCTGCAGAGTGGACATGGACAGAGCTTGCTCTACTCTATGGGTGGCCGGTTGTAAACAGACTCCGCTGTCTGTTTATACCCGACTACTCCTCGATTCTCCTAGACAGTGGAGGACTGATCCCCTTCTGTTTTTTTTATTTTTTTTTTATTTTAGTAGACCAGATTGTATTGTAGGTAGGCAGGCGTAAAACAGACACAAATCAGTTTACACCCACCAGTCAAAAGGGAAGGGGGGGATGGACCGTCTGATCAAGTCTGCCTGAAAACAGGCGGACCTGATTGAACACTTCATGTGCAAGGGGCCTAAATTCTAAAAACAGCCAACACACCAAACTGAAAATCCACGTAGAAAGTTTACGAATGTCCCAAATCAGAAGAAAGAAACCCACTGGTGGTTTCTATCTCCTGAAAGAAGACTTTAGTGTAGTGTAAACCATCTGCCTGGATCTTCAGTTTGGTGTGCTGGTTTGTTCCTTATGATTGGATTTCTATAGCACCGCTGTTTAACCGTGCACTTACTCTTATTGAGGGGCTCTGGTGAAATCTGTGTGATAAGGTATGATGAACCTGTAGGATTCCTTTAAAGACTGAATGAGTTTTAAGATTTCACAAAGATAAAAATGAACGATCATAAGGCTACAGTCACATGGTTTAGAACCGACGGAAAAAAATGGAGTTTCTCGCCTGCGCCATTTAAGTTTAGCCTAAATGTCAGCCAACAGGAAGCTGCCACATGAAGGCTGATACCATCACGAATCTCACGAGATCGAACAGCCCTGAAGCTGCTGACTACCCAATAGTTGTGGGAAAGGTCATCCCCCATAAATGTATATAGCCCAAGAAAGACCCGCTATCTGTTATGATGGTCCTGGAATATACTTGGACTCACCTTCATTCTGGATTTCAGAGATACCCCGATAAAAGTCACGGAAATTTATAACCCCCAGACCAGCTGGATCCAGGTACCCCGTGAGGTATTTTACCTGTGAGGAATAAAAAAACGAAATTATTAGTGACTGGAGAATTGACAACCTCAAATAATTTGGTTTCACACTTAACACTTATGACAGGTTTGCTTTACAGCTGAACTCCAGGCAAACAGCTAAACACACAGTTGACATTCATACACAGGACAGATTTACGTTCCAAAGGATTTGTCATTTTGTCCAGCCATTTCTAAGATATGCAAGCCCTGCCAAACAGTAGAACCAAGTTGGTGACCAGACATTTCCGTGTTTCAGTTAAAGAGTCCCTGTTACCAGAGCAATAATTTCAACAAAAAAAACTTTCTATACGATTGTGTGTGCATTTAAAAAATTGTATGCATGTTATTTACCTGTAAAAGCCTCCCTTGTGTAGACATTCAAAAACCCCGACACTGCTGCTGGGCCCCACCACCATCTTTGATGTCAGCAGCCCCAACTGGCAGAGCTGATCATGTGACCACTGACTGCCTGTCACATGAATGGAAGCTTCCAATATAAAACAATGATAGGGAGCTGTCTGTGACAGCTTAGTCACTTTGCTGGAAGCGCACTCAGCACAGAATAGCTGATTCCCCATGGAAGCGTATGTGCGGTGGCTAGGCATTATAGCCCACCCACTGTAAATATGCATACAGCCAGTAGATTGTAGTAGTACAACCAAACCAGGGCAATTGCTTCATAATAATACGACAGAATTGTCCCTTGTGTCAAATAGCCAATACTGTTATCATATAATTATAATAGCAATTAAAGCCATCATAAATTATCATTCTACAGTAATTACAGGTATCAGATTATTTCTAAATTTTATATATATATATATATATATATATATATATATATACATATATATATATACATATACATATACACATATACACACACACACACACACACACACACACACACACATACTTTTAAAGCGTTAAAGGGTCATTATTTTTGTACAATAACAAACATGTCTATACTTACCTGCTCTGTGCAGCCTGGATCCTCCTCTTCTCAGGTCCCCCGCAAGTTCTCCTTGCTCCTTCCTTCCATTCACACTTATCCCCATCCCCTCTCCCTCCTCATAGGCTGACTGGCTGTGATTTACAGCAGTGGGAGCCAATGGCTCTCCTCGCTCCGTCTTTCTGTTGGGTGCCCTCATAGAAAGCAGCTTGCTATGGGGGCACCCGCTGCTCCGTGTGTCCATTCAAACTTGGCCCCACCCCTCTTCCTCCTCATTGGCTGACTGCGATTGACAGCAGTGGGAGCCAATGGCTACTGCTTGCTGTCTCAACCAATGAGGAAGCAGAGACCCGGGGCAGCTGAAGCTGTCGTGCACATCGCTGGATCTCGATGGTGCTCAGGTAAGTATTGAGGGGGCTGGGGGCACTGCTGCACTCAGAAGATCTTTTCTCTTCATGCATAGAGTGAATGAAGGTAATAGACCTTGAGCCTTTACATCCACTTTAACTTTGGATGTCGAATTGTTTCTTTGCTTGATCTGTCTTGCATGATATATTTTGGATTTTATCATATCTGGTTTTACCGGTTCCAGCTACATGAATTCCTTTCGTATCATATTTTATTATTATGTTATATATTCTGCAATATTTCATGAGCGTTCCAACGATTTCCATTTTTGATTCTACTGTAGCCCTGATGAAGGAGAAGTGTTGGTGGCCCTATTGGCTAATACGAGCCAACACCAAAATTTACAGACACTAGTGCTGGCCATAGAGCATGAAACAGGAACCGGCCAATATTCGAACCATGTTTGGGCAGACTGAATATACCCAAGTTGATCGATCGATCAACTAGGGTACAACCAACCTGCCAGATTTGACATGTGGATTATAGCTAGCAGATGTTATAGCCACTAACAATAATCACTGTCTTCTCCCAGCAGGAATGGCTTTCTCCACACAGGCTGGGAGAACACAATGGCTCAGCGGGAGTGATTTCCCCGTCAACATTGTCTGTCCTGATGGGGGGGAATCGTGGTTGCAGGAAAGAAATTCGCTCTGTGTATGGCCTGCCTTAGATCTTTGGTCTGGCGCTCCCATTAGACTTTTTACATATTAGTACTTTCTGCGTCTCCCTGACCTGATGCAATACTGCCCCTCATTTCTTATCAGATTGCTATAGAAGATAAAGTGTCGCAAAATCTCCCTAACTGGGTAATGGACAGTGATCAGTATCCTAAGTTCTCCCAACCCCGAAAATAAAGACTAAAGTTGGGCATTAAATCACAAACATATTAGACAGGTCCTCTTTGTTGCCTAGTAGATCTGAGTACTAATTGATTCAATTGTTAGACTGTTATTTACCTATAAACAGCTCTAATGATCTTTATTCAATGCCTCTGAACTCTGGGAAAATACTAACCGAACAAGTCCATTATCTCTGACCCTGACCAACCTGCCGAGCAAGACTCCCAAGTCCTTCCTTGCAGCTCTCTCTCCCACCTCTCCCGCCCAGGAACATGAACGCTCTTGTCAGACCCCATCACCAGCCCCGCTTTCCTCCGCTCTTGCCAATTTCTTCCACCTCGCTGCTGCGTGGATTTAACCCCGAGCTGTCTGCAGATCGCAGGAAGCCTTTCCGCAGCAGCCCTGCACAGATGTAACCATGATGTAACTTCTGACACTCCATGTAACGTGCCGGCACAGGCTCTCACCTTCCCACACACACCTCCTGGCAGATCTGACATCACTCACAAGTAATCAAGATCGACATTTAAAGGGAACCTATCACATTGCAAAGTAACCTTGTGTTTAGGAGGTAGCCATAGCCCAACGCCTATTCACAGGGCATATTTATAGCAGATATCTGTTCGCACATTTCACAGCATCGCCGCCATTATTTTTTAAAGGGCAATGCAACTCCTTTTCCGTTACTCTTTGATACAGTGCCATTTTCAAAAATACATTCTGCAATGAATTTCATCCTGTTTTCACACAACATGCATTTATTACTATCTACAGCAGGGGTGTCAAACTCAACTGGGCCGCATCAGCATTATGGTCGTCCCCAAAGGGCTGGTTGTATCTGCAAGACTAAATGTCCAGAGCACCCGACTCCCCCTTATGTCGGATGTCAAGAGCTCCCCAACATCAGAAGTCAAGAATCCCCCACCCTCCCTTACATCACAGTGTACCCCCCCCCCCCAACCTTGTACTGCTGCTGCTGGGAAGAAGCTGGGGCAGAACTGGGAAGCAGAAAGTGCAGGGTCTGGGGGAGGACCAGAGGAGAGCTGGAGTCACTGGCCAGAGTCTTCCAGATTTTGTCAAAAATTATTTGAACAAGCCGAAGTTAGAATCTGGTGCAGCTGTGCACGGCAACCAATCAGCTTCTGAGTGCTCCAGTTGTAGTAGATCTCCCTCTATGGATCTCTCTTCATCTGTCCCATTGATAATGGTCATCGTGCCCAATAGAGAGTGTAAACCTTCCCAGCACGGATTTCAGACAGAAGTAAAAACCTGACAGAGGTAATAACCATTTCCTATTCCATCCAAAAAAAAAAAAAACATTGGCAAGAGGAACACTCAAGAGTCCACCTAGAGACAGATGGCCGCTGGCGAGAATCTACAATTCTTGTCAGCAGAGAAATGATCTCACAATGCACACTTTGTATGCGAACAGCCGCAACCAGCAGCGGCACAGCTAGATTTGTACCCTGTACAAATCACGGGCCAGTGGTGCCACTGTTCACATATAACCACTCATCTGAATGGCTGCATGCCATTAGAGGCTCTGACCGGCCCTGGGGGCCCGCAGTTCGTATCCAGAGCTGTTAATTCTGGCTGCACACAATCCGGATACAGCTGAGCAAAAAGTGCCCTCCTGTAGGAAGCACATTATTGCCCCGTACACACGATAAGAAAATTGTACGAAAAATTGTGCTGAACCACTGATTGAACGATTTTCTCTTCGTTGATGAGCAGGATGTTTAACCGATAACGATATTGTCAACGAAAAAAATCTGGTTGAACAACAGTGAAAAATGTTGTCGTTTCACATACAAACAACTGATTTTCTATGCGGTGGTATAACTGTCCTATGCTATGCTTGCTATGGGGGTACCTGAGCAGGCGCACTCCTGAGACGCTGCTTCATGTGTCCATTCACACACAGAGCTGTGGCTCGCCCCCCCCCCCATCTCCTTATTGGCTAACTGGCCGTGTTTGACAGCCAATGGCTCACACTGCTGTCTCAGCCAATGAGGAGGCAGAGATCCAGGACAGCCGAGGATCTCGTGCACATCTCTGGATCGTGATGGGACTCAAGTAAGTATTAGGGGGGCTGATGCACAGAGAAAAGAATTTTTACGTTCATGCATACAATGTAAACAATGCAGAAGCCTGCGCACTGCACTGATTGTGATTGCAATGCTGTGCAGGCTTGAATGCAAAATATTATAAAGGCACATTTTATAGATTTTATCACCGTTGGTGCATTTATGTTTTTCCAAGAGGTGGACTATGCTTTTAAATCATCTCATCATTCAAGAGATGCTGACACTGTACATTGAGCTGCACATGCGTGGCTCCGTGTACAATCTAAAACTTGATGGCAGGCAGGGAAGCAGCAAAAAAAAAAAAGATTGCTAGCTGGTAGACTTTTATTGCAGTAGGGACTACGTATGTCTCTCCTGTAATAAAAGCCTACTTGCTAGCAAAGATCTTTATGTACTAAAAGATCCATTTACAAAGACTCGACTGCTGTTCACATTGGGCAGTAAGGACAATTCTGGCTTCATTTATTTAATTTTAGACTGTTACATTTTATAAAAGGACAGAATGTACCTGAACTTCACTCTACGATTATGATCCCTGCCGTATAACAATTGAAAATATGTATGTAATAAATGCAAACTTTAGAGCTGTTTTTTGGGGATTTTCTTGGCAGGTGATCAACTGGACGAGTGTGCAAACCAAATGTTATTGGTCCTAATGAAATAAGAACCGTGTGGTCTCCAACCCTGCACATCCATCAAAGCCAAGACTCTGGGACTCTCAGCCCAGAAAGACAGCTAGGATATTCGGTCTGGAGACCAAGGCACTGGTTCCCGGGCGGTGCAGGCTCTCGTGTTGACCTACCACCCATATGGGAAGTTGTCATTGACTGGTTTCTAAAGGAACCCCCGTCCCTAAATTTGAAGGTGGAGAATTACCAATATCTTTTGTTTCATGTGTATACATTATTGATAGTCGAACTTTCAAGTCAAGTTTCAACAATTTTATGTCTACTCAGTCCTGAAGAATTAGACTTTACCTGCAAAACGTGTCGTCTTGAGATATAAGGCTAGACCTATATTTGTGAATGAACCTAGTCCTGCACATGTTGTCATACAATAAACTATTCATAAGCATGTGTACAGAATCACTGATTTTATGGATGAATGTCCATTGCAATTTTATTCAGTATATCAAAACTTTGACTTTTTTTATAAAGAGATTGTTTTCCTTCAATGCCACATTGAGTTTAGGTTCACACACATGCGGTTCCAGATCGCTAAGTTTTGTAGTGTGGCCAGCTACATTCCGAATCAGATGTGGTTGTGTCAAATATGCGTTTTTGAATGTGGCTTGCTGGTGCGTGTCTCTCCGGGAACAAATGGCACAGGGAAATGAATATCAAAAATGCATTGGATAAATGTGGCCACTATTGTACTCAGTATAAATTAAAAAATGGACTGCACGCCTCCAAAATCACACATGACCCTTTTCTGAAAATGCAGCAAGGCTCAAACATACATACATATATATACATACATACATACACACATATATATTTATTTAAGTTACTTATATAGCGCCATCAATTTACGCAGCGCTTTACATATATATATATATATATATTGTACATTCACATCAGTCCCTAACCCTCAAGGGGTGTATAATCTAAGGTCCCTAACTTACATGCATACACATACTAGGGCCAATTTAGACAGGATGCAATTAACCTACCAGCATGTCTTTGGAGTGTGGGAGGAAACCCACGCAGGCACAGGGAGAACATGCAAACTCCAGGCAGGTGGTGCCGTGGTTGGGATTCGAACCAACGGCCCTAGTACTGCCAGGCGGAAGTGCTAACCATTCAGCCACTGTGCATATATATATACATTATAGATCAAAAGATGCAGCGCTATAGAACCAGAACGTTATAATAAAACGAATGAATCAAATCAATAAATCAATATTAGATAACTGAACAAAAGCAACAGTTCATAGAATAAGGTGACTTTAGTGCTCTCCTCTATTTCGTATCCTCCTGATGATCAGGCGTTGTGCAAAATAGTGCTGAAGAAGTGCACACTCACCAGAACGCACAGGTAAATGAGCGTTTTTCAATATAGATTCCCCTTAGAATCATCAGCTGGACAGGATGTGGTGGTATGACAGCCTCCTTCCAGAGCTCCTAGATATTCCTGTGTGGTCCCTTGATAGGTGACCTGCGGACTTCTCCTTAAAGCTTGTATGCGTTTCTTACCCAGCAGAGAGATGAGCGACTAAAATGGATACTCCCCAAGGGAGTCAAAACAAAACGTGTCCATAGTGTAGTAGGTCATTTAAAAAGAATTTATTAAAACGACAGAGGTCCGTGTACACGGCAGTGTATAAACAATGTGGACTGACCGTCCAATGGTAAAGATGGCCGCCGGAGCTCCACGATGCTCCGGCGGCGTGACGTCACGGCGTTCCTGGCTCCTCCTTTGTTCAGTTATCTAATATTGATTTATTGATTTGATTCATTCGTTTTATTATAACGTTCTGGTTCTATAGCGCTGCATCTTTTGATCTATATTGTTTTGAGGGTGTATGGTACCTAATGTTCAGCTGCTATTCTATAGATGCGCTCGTATATATTCTTTTTGATCTGATATATATATACATACATACACACTATATATATATATATATATATATATATATATATATATATATATATATATATATACATATATATACATATATACACACACACACACACACACACACACACACACATACATACACACACACACACACACATTATTCCAAATGTCATCGGAATCGCGCTGCTCAAAACACATTAAAAACCGCATATATGTGCACCTGGGCTTAAAATCCTATTTCATACACTTTGTTTAGTCACATTGAGAGAAGCCATTTTAGCCCTCGCTGTAGTACGCCCATGTGAGGGCCATGTTTGCCCATATGAGGATGCACAGGTGTCCCCTACATCCCAGTGCAGGCAGTCCCAACTAGGATACAGCCACTGTATGGACACAGCTGTGCAGGTGCATGGCCCCGAACGCATGCAATGCATTCAGGGCCGTGCTCCCACACCCGCATGGCTACCAGTTTGGGAGCAGCGGCTGTGTCCCAACTAACCTGAATGGGATCGCTTGCAGAGGTATGCAAGGAAAACCTGTGTATTCCCATGCAGGCAAACATGGCCCATGTACAGGTTTACATTGCAGTACACCCATGTGAACAAGGCCTAAATCCGATACATTCCACTTCTTATATCCCTCATGATAAAGCCAAGGACATTCAGGTATTTGTGCAAGCAGGCCACATGCCTGAGGGCGACCACACTGCGTCTGTAGGCCCCGCTGCCCTTTAATGTTAATGGACACATTTTATTATATTATACTTGCTCCTTTAAAACCGCAAGCACAGCTAATGTTTATCTAACCGCTGTTTATTATTCTGAAGGACTTGGCGTTTTAAACCTCAGCATTTTCATTTGACTGACTTCTATGGAATATTGGTTCATCCAACAAAATGGTTGCCACAGATGAGTGAGGTAAAGCTCTTGCCCTTAGTAATCAGATTCCACACTTCTGTTTCCTTCCATACAAACCCTACTGGTTATTATGGGAAAACATCCTATACAGCTGCTTGTTCCAGTGTTCAGAGAACCCCTCTCCCCCCCCCCACCGTGTGGGG